>NW_009717579.1:2046-48071 GCF_000703405.1 Apaloderma vittatum | reverse complement strand
AACCCACTCTGTGCCCAGTTTGTATTTGGCCTGAGATTAGCCCGGCTCAGGTGTAGGACGTTGCATTTTGACTTGTTGAAGCTCATGTAGTTTGCACTGGCCCATTTCTCAAGCCTGTCAAGGTCCCTCTGGATGGCATCTCTTTTCTCAAGGGAGTCCACGGCACTACACAGCTTGGTGTCGTCAGCAAACTTACTGAGGGTGCACTCAATGCCGTCATCCATGTTGCTGACGAAGATGTTGAACAGCACTGGACCCAGAACAGACCCCTGAGGAACATCGCTTGACACTGGTCTCCATGTAGACATTGCGCCATTGACCACAACTCTTTGAGTGCACTCCCTCAACAATTCATCGCCACCACTGCCAATTCATAAAAAGAAAAAATCCAGTTCAATGAATAACCTGCTTGTGTACCCTTATAAAAGTGGTTCCATAGGTATCAGTGTGAAGCTCCAGTGTGTCACGGCTGGTGGAGGCGGCCTCTGAGAGCTCCCCAAGTGCATCCCCTGGCGCTGATGCTCCCAGTTCCTAACCAGCTCTTGCCTCCCACCTAGTGGCTATATCCACGCACCAAGTCTTTCACTCTGATTTTGACGTTAGCGTACTGAACAAGAACCTTGTCTGTAGTAATGTAAGGCAATAGCCCATGTTCCCAGAATTTGTAAAAAACTGCCATGCATCAGTGAACCCAGTTACTCAAAGCAGGAGCTTTAGGGTTAGGAGATTAAAAAAATATGCCTGAATGCGGAGCTCTATTACTTCTATGTCTTTGAGCCCTGTAAGGAAGCTGTGTTCATGAACGTTTCACTGCTGCTGTTAAAACAGAAAGCTGACTTTTCATCTCAAAGTGCAAGGCTAAAATCTGGTGTGGAAGACTCCCTCCAAAACAAAGGCCTATAAAGAAAAACCTAAGAGATTGAAAGAACAACAATAAAATCCCAAGAGCGAGCTCGAACTCTTGACTTTACATCCTGCAACAAGCATGGAGCAGAGCAGGCTGGAAGCAGCCTCCAAAGATCATCTGGTCCAAGCTTTCATGGGAAGGGGCACCTACAGTGGATTATCTAGCGTCCTGTCCAGTTGCATCGTGGAAACCTCCAGTGAATAAGGATTTCCCTCCCTCTGACTACAAGCCGACCTCCATCTCTTTTGCACAAGGTGTCTCTTCACTTGTACAGGCAGCACAAGCCTGTAGCTGCAGCATCTGAATGAAGAACCGCACCGACTGAAGTCAGACTTGAGTGTGGATCCCGTCGCCAGAGCGGTGGCAAGGGAGTAGCAGGGAGGATGCCAAAGGGCTGAGCTCGGCTCCTTGCTGCTCCAAAAAAGCAACTGCGTGTTCTCAGCAAGGGCTGCAGCTAGAAATAGCACCTGGCAAAGCAGAGATAGTGCCAGGGGATAACAGGGTCCGCAGGGGAGATCTGTGTAACCTGGGGGTTGTTCTGGCTGCCTTAGTTCAGCCGGGTCCTCATCCATTTGGGATAACTACCCAAATGAATATAATTTCTATTGGACATCTATAAATATTTATCATTCACCTTGTTGAGATCTATAGTAGGCAGAATGCAAAATGGGGAGTTATTCCATTTGAGAATACACTGACATGTATAGCTAATCTAGTTTTAAGTAGGAAATACCTCCTTTGGGTTTTATTCCAATGTAGGGCCTATCTGTCTGTGAATTATATTCAGTATCTAAGCATTGGCTCAGAACTGATATCATCTGGGATACTTTGTATTGTAAGCATGTACTCCTATTAGCAATAACAGTAAATTAAACAATGCCATGGCACAGTCTTAGACACAAGCAAGTGATTGTTTATGCTGTTTAATTGTTAGGGTATTTTTATGCTCAAGAGTTTCCTAAACAACTCCCAGGCATAATTTAGGACTTGGCACAGGCCTTGCACTGTTCTCAATTAAATGGTTGCTCTATTTTGGAGGGGAAAAGAGCTTGAAAGTTGGCCCCCATGCCAGAGAAGGCATTTAACATGGGACTAGAGGCATCTCATTTGGCTACATCCGTGCTACTGGGAAATAAAAGAGGCAGACTGAAAGTTTAAATAATTTCCCCCTACATACATAAGCTCTACAGTCTGGTGAGCTTCTGTAAACAACTTCTCTTCATCATGAGTTGCAGGAATCAGGTATTATTTTTTTGCTGAAGCAAGCAGCTTGCAGAGTCCAAAAGTACTACCAGCATTTCAGGCAGTTTTGTGTAAAAATCCCCCTCTCTCCTGAGAATGAAAGGAAACAGTAAAATATAAATGTAGATTGAATTCCTTATTTGTCTTACTATTCTTCAAATAAAACACAAGAAATGCTGTGCCACTGTGTATTCTTCGATAAGAAATAGTGTTCTCGATCTTTATGGATGTCCTGGTCTGAGCTAAACAGAACCAATTCTGTTCAGTGATTTTACTTTTCAGCTCAGTCTCTTCTGAGAGGTGGCACTTTCTGAAGTCAGCAGCATGTTTTTGCAAACACTGTCTGCTCCTAGAGGTGATAATGCCTGATATTTACAGTACTGGGATGTAGAAAGGTTCTTGCTTATACTTGCTTCTATAGTGTCCAAGGTCACTGCTGGGTCTTGCGTAACACCCTGGGGGTGCCGGGAAGTAAAAGGGGTCACAAGGAAGCAAAAGGTTGCACCTCCAGTGAGTAACAGACAGGACAGGTGGCCAGCAAGAACATTCCACTCTGCATTACGTCATATTCAATATAAAGCTAAGGGATCACAGGAGTTAAGTTCTTCTTCAATACCAATGTCTGAGGTGGGCAGCATCTGATCTTCTTGCCTTTGATCCTGATGCTGAGTCCCCAAATCCAGCTCCTGTGTCCAGTTCCCCTCTGCCGCTGAGCCTGGGGCTTCCCCAGTGCCGCCTGCTCTGCAGCATCTGTGGGGATTGCTATCAGGAGGGAGCTGGGTTCGATATCGGTTTTGCAAATATTTGTAGATATTTATTTATTTAATTATTCCCTTATCAGTACTATTTTTTTTTATTAAAGCTGTGTTAGTTTTCCAATCCGTAAGTCTCTCTGCCTCATTCCCTTTTACTTCCCCTTTGGCGAGGGAGAGAGATTAGAGAGCATCTGTCAGTGCTCAGTGGCTTGCCCAGCCCTAACCTTCAGCAATGGAGTAGCAGTATATGGAAGTATTTCCTCTATAAAGCAAATAGTTTAGTTGAATTTTATTAGTTTAGTTCCAAAGAATGTGTCCAACATTATAAACCAATCCCTATTAAGATGCATAGCTAATAACAACCATGCATAAAAATCCCCAGGCATTTTGCCTAAAGAATTGCAGGAGGGACTAGTGTATTATAGGTATGTAAAGAATTAATATTGGATGATTATAAGTGAACATATAAAAAGTTGGAAATTTGTAGAATCAGTCCTCTAACTACTTGCCCTTAAATGTACCAAGTATCCTGATTTAAAAAGTACTGTTTGAAGTACAATTGGCCTGAAAAGAAACAAAAGTTGTAAAAAGAAAGTACTGAAAATCATATGCTAAAATTTCTAAAACTCCCTAACAAGTTAGTTAATTAATTAATTAATTTACTTAGTTACATTTTATTCTAAAATATTTCACTTTGTAAATCTCTCTTCATCTGTTTCTGCTGAATGGCAGCTTCGAAAATGCGTAAAACTGATTCTTAGCCACTTTTACAACACTTACTCTCTTTTACATCTAACATGATCTAAAGGAACTTCACCATAAGCAATCTGATCCAAAGTCCATCAGAGATAATGGGAATTTTTCTACAACCTCAGTAAGTTTAGTGTTGGATCCTAAATAGTGACAGATCCCAAAAGTTAAAGGTCTAATATGAACATATCACTTTATTAATGAAGAATCTTATACTTATTTGAGCCCAACAATTCTTATAAATATGTCTGTGAGTATATATATGCAGAACTAATATTTTAAGTCAGTTAGTTTAGCAATAATTTCCTGCATTGCAACTAATGAGATCCCATTGGAGTAAATATTATCACAGATGATCTAAGGCAGAAGGGTAATCAAGCAAGTTTGGGAAAATAACATACTGTCATCATAAATGCAACCAGATTTGTTTAATAAATTGTAGAATCATAGAATCATAGAACAATTCAGGTTGGAAAAGACCTTTGGGATCATAGTCCAACCATTAACCCTAAGCTCACCCCTAAACCATCTCCCTCAACACCACATCTAAATGACCTCCAGGGATGGTGACTCAACCAGCCTATTCCAATGTCTGACTACTCTTTCTGTGAAAATTTTTTTCCTAATGTGAAGTCTAAACCTACCCTGCTGCAGTTTGAAGCCATTCCCTCTTGTTCTATCGATAATTATGCATGAGAAGAGACCAGTACCAGCCTCTCTAAAATGTCTTTTCAGGTAGTTGTAGAGGGTGATGAGGTCTCCCCTTAGCCTCCTCTTCTTCAAACTCAATAGGCTCAGAGACCACAAACAAAATATCCTTGGAGCGCAAAGATCCTTGATTCCAGTTTACACTAATGAATGAAGTACATGCAAAACTGTAACCTCTGTAGTAGTCAAAGGCCAGATCTAGGTCTCAGGAGTAAATGTTGTTTGGGAAACAAATTACAGGTGTGTTAAAAACTACCATGATGTATTTTCCTTTCTACACTGAAATCAGCTGTTCTTCTAGAAACTGAGTTCCTCTAGACGCTGTGCTACAGTGGTGGCCATGGTGTGACTGCTGCTGTGATTGGGATAGAGTTTGATACATTACTGATGCCAAAACCCCAACTGTTTCTTTATCTATAGTAGTAGTTTTTTGTTGAGATTTACTAGAAAATAAAAAAGATCCTTGCAGCTTTCATCAAGTGAGGGTCTTTAGTTACTTGTTACTTGTTGAAGCCTGTCTAAATGACGTGTGATTTTCTAGTGATGGTTTTGTGCTGATGTGTACTGTAGTTTAAATACAGAGAAGCAATACTATTTCCACTGAGAAGGAGGAAATATATCCTGTGTTAATCTCCTTTAACCTAGCTACCTTTAAGCAATTAGCTTTGAAGACATCTTAACTCTTTTTAGCTCTGTAAAGGTCTATCTTCTGTCTTTGTCTTGGTTATATATTTGACGAATTCACATTACACTCTTGGGAAACACTGATGGTGTTGACACGGGAGACTATTTTTCTGGCATAAATAGTGTGATGCTCATAGGTCCACAGAGAGGAGTTTGGGAAGCAGATAATCTTTCATGGGTTTAGGTTCCATTTTGAATAACAAAAGAAAAACAAAATCCCCCCAAAAAACCAAAAACCACCATTAAATATTAAAGCTAGAGATTAGCACAGTGAGAAGAAAGCATATATCTTGAAACTTCTGAAAGCTGAAACTTGATGGCATTTCAAGTGATCCAGAGTTTGGGTAATAGTGAAATATATTTCTTATAGAAGCATGGTTTCCAGAACTCAGCATCATTAACTGCTGTTTCTGTTCAAAATCTAAGCATCAGCTATTTTTCATATTTATGTAGCATTACGCAGGAAACTGGACCTCTGTTCCTGAGGGCTGGCTCAAGATCTTCACAGACTGAAGTCAATCTCTGGAAATCAAATTTAAGCGAGCTCAAGATTTCTGCATAGACAACAGATGTTGTTAAAGCATAAGCAAGCCCTTGAGAAGGAAAAGCCATAAAACCCCACTCTGATTTTCCTTCACTATCAGGGAGCATAGCGATAGGGCAAGGGGTAGTGGTGTTAAACTGGAAGAATGTAGATTTAGGTTAGATATAAGGAAGAAATTCTTTACTGTGAGAGTGGTGAGGCACTGAAACAGGTTGCCAAGAGAGCTTGTGGATATATTCCCCCTCCCTGGAAGTGTTCAAGGCCAGGCTGGATGGGGCTTCAAGTAACCTGGTCCTGGTGGAAGGTGACCCTGTCCATGGCGTGAGGTTTGAAACTGTATGATATTTAAGGTCCCTTCCAACCCAAACGGTTCTATGATTCTCTGATTTCTGCTCAGAATAATTATTGAATCATCTGTAGATCTGAATTAGTTACCTTTGGTGTGTTATAGAGATTCAGACTTTATCCACAGAAGATGGGACTTTGTATCAGAACACAGCTCTTATCTGTGCTGCTTGCAATGATGTTGTGGCAAACATAGGGCTGATAAGTAGTGTGCGAAGAACTTTGTATCCACCCTTCCTGATGCTTTTCTTCTGCTTGAAAAAGCCTAATTCAGACATACACACATTCTGCAAAGCACGTCTGTGAGCAGGAGCTCTACACCTCTACATCTTGAGCTGCTCCGTCTCAGACTTAGGAAAGTGAGCCTTAGATATGGGTAGGCAAGTAACAGCACTAATTAGCTGTATCCCTTCTAAAATATCCTCTCCCATCACACATCCCTTGGGAACACCCATACACATCCATCCAGGTCATGTGAAGCGATCTGGAAAAAAATGAAATTTTCAGGCCTTACCTGATCTTGGAATTAGTTTCTATTCAGCAATGAGTTGTTAGTAACAGATTTAAATATGTCAGTAGTTATAGCCATTCTTTGGCTTCTGAGACTTGACTGGTTTCCATTTAATAATCAATAAAAGTATCTTTATCTATTCCAGTGCGTTGCTGGCCACAAAATATGGGGGCACTTCTAAGCAGGAGGAAAAAGCCTAAATATTCCTAGACAGAAAGCACATGCCTAAATACTGTTTAGATACAGCAAGATGGAATAGTACCAGCACATGTTTTAATACAAGCCAATAGTGCTTCCAAAGCACATGTTCAGATACTTTTTTGGAAGAAAATTAGTTGGAGGTTCCAATGGCATTTTGGTTGAGTGATGTTTGCTTAAATAAACATGTTCACATTTATTTAAAGATAAAGGGGTTTTTTTTAGTGATTACTAATTGCTTGTATTAATGTTCAGTCATGGCTAGGCCAGGTTCTTCAATGATATCCTAATGGATTTAGTCCCTACAGGATGAAGACATAACCAAGCAATAAGTAGAACTGTTTGGTCTTAGCTGCTACGGCTGCATGGTAATGTGCAGCTCTGAGGAGTTCATGGTTAAGAAACAGTCCTAATGAAATACCGTAATGGTGCTCATTATAGGAGTTAAACTGTATAAATTAGAGCAAAATGGCAAATGACTCGTGGAGGAAAGCAGCTGCTAACGGTGTTGCTCTGCGGTACCATTTGGGGACAGCAGTAAGGGGGTTGCCGAGGGCCCTGTTCTGTCATCAGTTGGCCAGGGTGATTGGAATGGGATCATAAGCGTCAAAGGAAGTTTATCCCAAAGTGCTAATGTGATGCAGGTGGTGAATCTTTGCAAAACTGGTCCCAAATTAATAAAATATATTCCTTTTTTTTTCCCCTCCCTTTTTTTTTCCCCTCAGACTGGAGGTCAGGGGACTCAGTGGGACATTTGGGCTGCCTGCATGGGGCAGACTTCTGATTCAATGCCTTTGAGCTCGGTCGTGAACTAGGGAGATTTCTTCTGCTAGTTCCTCCTGGAGAATTGTCCCACTCTACTAAGTGTGAAGAGGCAAAGAAATTGAAAATCTAAAGCTGAGACTATATTTCTTTGCTTAGCATTGTAGTGAGCGCAGAGTACAGGTAAATCAGTATTGCCACGCCTGAAACACAAAGATCTGGAAACAACAGGTGGGTCCACAACACTCAACAACAGCCGTCCAGAAGCACTTGAGAGCCTGAACCCTACAAGATCTCTCTTGAGATATTTCAGTAGGTTTTTTTACAGATAGAGGATGTCAGATCTTGGCAGGTTGTGTGGCTTGTTCCAGCTCCTCTGGTAATGTTTCATTAAACTGTAGTGAGAGATTAAAAAAAAACCAGGAGCTGTGACTATTAGACAACATTTTTCAGGGTAATCCATTCTCTACTCATCTAAAAATGCTGTAGGAAACTTCAGCTAGCAAGAACATTTCACTCCATGTGGGAGGGCATGGAAGCCTTGCATGATATTTTAAGGATCTTCACTTAAAAGAATCTAAGACCTCAGTTTTTCTGAGGATCTGACCCCATAAATCAAACAAATCGTTAAAAAATGCTGATCCCTTAAATCAATGAAATCAGCAGAAATATTATCCACAGTAATATAACAACAGCACCTCTTCAATTCCAAACTTAGTGTGCTACAAAAATTACCCTTTTTCCATTAAGAAAAATCAGGTTTTATTTTAAAAAAAAAAGGCTAAAGAATCTACTTTTAAGTCAAACTACCTCCTCCACAAATGTGAAGACAGTATATTTATCATGCAGTGTGAAAAGAAATTTTCCTGTCTGATTTCCAGGGATGTTTTATTCTGTTTTAATTCCAGTAATTTTGCACTTTTTTTTCTCACGTAGAACATAATAATGTTTGTCTCTCTGTACATGTCTTTCACATGCACAGGCACACTGGGCAAGAATTTATACAGACTATTGGCACTCTTCAGATTCTGCCTGCAAGTTGCTTCTGATAGCCTTATATTTGGAATACCAAAACTATCAGCCTAGTATTTATGGCTAACAGGAATGCAAATTCACCTCATCACTGAGCATTTGTGTAGCACCTATCTGCCACCTAATCTTTAAATAGAGGTTTAGTTTATCCTACCTTTGTTCCTTTTGCATTGTCACTGGAACAGGTCATTTAAAAAAAAAATTGTTAAAGAGTAATTTTCAGTAGAAAGCCTCAACTTCTCAAATATACAACATCTAGTCGCATATACACCCTCCTCGGTTTGCTTAGTTCTTCCTGAGTCACATTTACTCTTTATGGTCAGCTTCTGGTCCTAGCCAGTCCTCTTATCCTACCTTTGTTCCTTTTGCATTGTCACTGGAACAGGTCATTTAAAAAAAAAATTGTTAAAGAGTAATTTTCAGTAGAAAGCCTCAACTTCTCAAATATACAACATCTAGTCGCATATACACCCTCCTCGGTTTGCTTAGTTCTTCCTGAGTCACATTTACTCTTTATGGTCAGCTTCTGGTCCTAGCCAGTCCTCTGGCCAGCCTGGCCTGGAGGACTGGATGATCCCTGGCTGGACTGGTTGATCCCTGACTGGACTGGTTGAACCCTGGCTGGACTGGTTGATCCCTGGCTGGACTGGTTGATCCCTGGCTGGACTGGTTGATCCCTGGCTGACCCCGGTTTTTTTTTGGATGGATGGGGCTTGCTGCAGCAGGCAGAGGCACTGCCTGTGGCAAAGACTGGGTGCTGTCCCAGCATGCATACCCTTGCACTGGGAGATGTTTAGTCATTTAAGCACTGGAGGTCAGTTATTTCCATGATTACAGTTAATTCACACTTCTATGTCCTCAAATCAGCTTCACTAAAAATAATTGTCCTCAGCTGACAGAGCTTTCAGCAACCTGATCTAGCACAAGGTATCCCTGCAAATGACAGGGGAGGTGAAACTAGGTGATTTTTAAAGGTCCTTTCCAACCCAAACCATTCTAGATTTTATGATTTAAGTCACCTTATGTTTTCTATTTCAAGATATTTTTTCTCATCTGTTATATTTAAAATTTGAATTTGCAGACAGTATGTCCCGTGAGAAATTGTGTATGGTATGGGAGATATGTGCATGTTTGTACATGTGTGTGTACTGGTTCTGTCTTGATCTCTCCAATCTAAGACCACTGTGATGACAGAGGTAGCTCCCATGCTGCCTTTCTTCACCAAGCTCATCCCACTCATACCAGAATGGAGCCTCTTCTGCTTTCCAATCTGCTATGAAGAAACACAATTTTTCAGGAACTGTAAGCTCGGTAAATCTCGAAAAATGTTTCCTTGGTGGGCCTTTCACACACTTCCTCAAGACAAAAGATAAAATGACCAGTTCTACTCTCAAAGGTGGAAACTATCATTCCAATAAATCCTAGGTTTATGACAGATTATGTTATTTAATGCCCAGTGAACTAGTCTTCCACCAACAGAAGATCTGCAGTGGATAGGTCACAATAACCTCGTGTCTTCCCTCTGTACTGTGACTTAGCCTGGAGGTGAAGGGGGTACAGGGGAGAAGTCACAATGCACAAGACAGAGGAGTCCAGCTGTGGCATGCTGTGCTATTCAGTTCTCAGTATGATGTTTGAAAACTTTTCGTAAGTTAAAAGTAGTCAGTATGCTCCTTAAAAGTTAGATGAGAAGTTACTGAGACAGAAAATGTTTTTAAAATCCACTCTTCCAATTTCAGTGGAATGGAAAGCAAGTTCTAATAGCTTTTGCATTACAGTTCTGCTTGGTTCTTGCCTCGTTTCTGAAAAACCATGCATTTATTACAACACTGACCACATCATCTTTTGTCTCTCTGTGCCCAAGAACAATGCAGTTTTCACTAACTTTATTTTAGTTTCTGTTTATTTGCACAAAGTGTTTTTCCTTTATGTGATAAGCCCTATTATTTTGCTACACAGGCCTAAACCTGAAACTGTTTCAATGAAGTTCCACTGGAGACAGAGGAATGGAATGTTAGGATCACTAAGTGTGTTTCTAAATATATCTTAGAGTAGCCTAATAGGCTGTAAAAAATTCCAATATTTATAAGG
Organism: Apaloderma vittatum; assembly: GCF_000703405.1. NCBI lineage: Eukaryota > Metazoa > Chordata > Aves > Trogoniformes > Trogonidae > Apaloderma > Apaloderma vittatum. Next base: position 37,542 of record NW_009717579.1, on the reverse strand, counting down.
ATAAACTGGACAAAAATAAAATCTTATTGACAAAAGCCTACACATGGTTAATACAGAGGAATGGTGGAACTCTGCAAATAATGACATCATTTTCTTCCCAGCTGTTCTTGGGGGGAGTGCTCAATTATTTCTCTAATTGACCCCCATTGGGGGAAAAAAAATCCTGCCAACTATTTATTGACTGTATTTAGAATGGGATATAAAGAAATTATATTGACATAGTTTAGCCTGTAGGGTTTAATTAACACAGCTAGGAAGCCTAATGCCCAGAAGGCGTAGCTCCTTTTGTAAGGCATGAGCCAAAGCTGAGAGGAGAGCCCAACTGCTACTGCCGAGTTCTGCCTGTGTCTGAGAAGGGCTGCTGGAGACCTCCTGGAGTTAACCTTCAGGGTTAGCATGTGCTCCTTGCCAGAACACACCACGTGGCCCATAGCCTTGAGGAGTAAAGCATCATGTTAGGATCAAAGTGAAAATCACCAATCAGGGAATATTTGTCCTTGTACATCATCTATATGCACACGAGAATCACCCGTCCTCATCCTTCCTTCTGCCTTGTTATCCAACCCCTCACCATAGTCCTGGTGACCCAGTGGTATAACCCACCCAGTCAAGGACACGTGAACAAACCCCACCGAGCCAAGGACATGATAACCCTAAATGACGCAGAGAAGTGGGTGGTTTGCTGTATTGCTTCTTTCTGAGGAAACAAAGAATCCTAGTGGCCAGATCATCATTTCAAGAGGTTTTCAGGAGAAGTTCAAGGAAGTCTGAGAAATGGTTTCATGTAGCAAAAAGAGAAATAGCTGCTCCCTCCCTTTCAGAGATGCTTTGTTACCCTTGCATATTCTATTTCCCCTTTCTTTGCCCTCATTATAGGACAGGACAAGGCAGATGTAAAAGCGTAACCTTTCCCCAGAGGTCAGTTAAAATAAAGGAAAAAATACTGACAGCCCGATGAAATTGTTTGAGCCCTTCCTTTGGAGTGTACTGGTTCAGCCTCAAAAGTAAAATTCCCTGCCGTGAGAGGTGCCTGTACAGGTTTTGCACAAGGCAGCAGAAGTACCAAAGGCTGCTCAACATCCCTGTTTGGGCCTGCAGCAGTCAAAGAAAGTGGAGGAGACAGAGAAGGGGCAGCAACATGCAGGGAAGAGGGAGAAAGGCTGGAGAAGCCTGGCCAGCAACCATCACCCCTGTAAACTGTCCTTAAAGTATCTCTATGTACAAGTTAAGTTGGTTACTGAAGGCTTCAGTCGTGCATGTGTATACTAGCGTGTTACTGGATGGGAAGCTTTGGGGCTGATGTGGTGAAAAGCTGAAATCAAGACTCAATAGTCTTGGTGCCTATTAAGCAGGTATTCTTTATTGTGGTGCTGAGTGCACAGGGGATCTCTCCTCCAGATATGCATGCTGATAAGGGGCATCTTAATCTTAAGAATTATACATACATATTCATAACTTTTCCAAGAACTCATTTCCCTAAGTTCCTGCCTAGTCCCACATGTGCACTGAGGTCCTCGAGTGGTCATTAGACTCTCTCTGGTGGTCTTCTGATTGAAGTCTCCGAGTCTTCCTCGCCATACACTTCTGACCTTTGCTGGTTCGTGCTTCTTCTGTCAGCCTAAACTAGCTTTTCTTGCAGCTGTGAAAGCAGCAGCTGTCTTATCTCAAGGTCGCTGTGCTCCTCTGATTCCTTCTGTTGTTTTGCAGCAGGACTTTCTTATCTAAGCAGCTTCACAACCTAAGCAGTTTTACAGTCCAAACTATTTCTAAAGTCCCATACCCCTAAAACCCCACATTAGGGTTATAAATCCCTTTTCTGAAGGTCTGAACAGAGGCTAAGTGGAAACCTGGGTTGTAAAACAGGGTGCTTACAGCTTATGTAAGGTAGCATGAAAAAGCTGTAAAAGAAACAAGGTGATGGCATCCAAGCACGCCTCAGCTGTTGGCCCAAAAGACAAAAGAGGTTATGAAATATCAGGAGATTCTAAGAGAATGTTTAAGAAGAGGCAAATGGCTCAGAAATTACAAATTGATCATAGAAAAGAGTTGTTAAAACAGCCTTTAAGCAAACTCTAAATGCTGTGTAATGTTGACATAGCCAGTTGGCCACTGCATGAGCACCCCAGCACATACAAGATCCATCACTCCTGACACATCCCCTATTTATCACAACTCTCAACAGAAAATGGTCCAATATGACCATTTCTACAGGAAGAGTTTACACTACTTTCTAGTGTTTAGAGTTTGGTCAATTTTGCAGCAGGAAACACCTGAAGGAGTTTCTGGGATGGCCAGGTCTTCTACCCAGGATATGAGTCAACTCACCGAAACACACAAATTGTGCCAATGAATTGATCTAGACAAAGCAGGAGATACCAGGGGGAGTCTCCGTGGCTCGTTGAAATTCCTGCTTGGGGAGCTCTTGCAACAATAATGAAATGCTTGGTTATGCCATTCTGTGATTCTGTGATCCCTAACTGTGTGCTGAAGGCTCTAAGGATGGTCAGCAAGCACAGGCAGTGCATGGCAGCATGGTGCCCCCAACCCCACCATGCACCTGCTGGCCATGTCCAGCACCTAGCTCAATCTGGAACCTCCCAAAACACCCGACAGGCACCCAAGGACAAGGGAGTGACCAAGGACATTGGTGACTTACCCTGCCTCTTCTGCCTGCTCCCTGCATCCTGCATAATGGCATCAGCAGGTGTTGCATTGGCTATGCCTCTGATGGACAGCTGTGAGGGCACTGCCTTCCTCCCCTACTGCTTCTCTGCAGGTGAAGGAAAGGAAGATCAGGACCCATAACACGGATCCTGATTGTTCATGCCATTCTGGCCCCCCAAATTTGTAACATCTCTGGCCTGGAGAGATGGGTCAGGAAACCAGGAGGGAACAGTCAAAACTGTGATCAGTTCCCAGCGTCTCTGTTCAGGCAGTTCGGTTTCTTGTGGCAGAACCAATGTCCTGTCAGCAGAATTCCCTTCACTCGCCAATGTTGACATCAGTTCTTTTGTTCTGATCCTTTGAACATCACAGCTTCTTTTACTGTGCAGCTTCCTACGCCACAGATGACTGCTGGCAGTCACGTTAGCCTGCTTACCTGGAGCTGCGAAACTCAGGTTAGTTGTCCACCTGCCCTGCTCCCAGCAGTATCTCTTCCCACAGCCCCTCTTGCGCTCTGCTACCTCACAGCCCCCTTTCTTCATCCTCCAGATGAAGAGTCCTCAGAATAGCTCTGCAAACATTTCTGGAAGCAGACAAATAACCCTCAAATTTAGGTAATGAGCTAGACAGAGATCATCATGAGCAAAGAATGCTTTACACTGACAAGCACTTGTGGCTACCCTGGCCAGCCTTAGACTTGTTACACTGACAAAAATTGGATTTGTTTGAACAAATCTAAGAATAGTCCAGCCTTACCTCAGGTTAATCATGCCACGCATATGCCAAAAAAAAGAAACAGAAATACGTAATATTCCTGAAATAGTATTTAATTAATTGTTCACCATGAAATATGAAAGGTAATAGATGAAGTAATATTTTTCTGTGCACATTTGCCTGGACCAGGCAAAATGTGCTGGAATAAGGAATTTGTAGAAAATAAATGCAACAAAAATAGCTACAGTATTTCCAGATAAAAACATGTCAAGAACAATAATAATGAAGCTCATCTGATATACAGTGACTGTGTCTTTTCAATTATCACAGCTCTTTCCCTCATTTATTGTCCTAACAAAACGGTTGAAGAAACCTTATTTCAGTTAGAAATACAGTTAGAAATACCAACTTCAACCTAAACTGAAGTCACCCAATTAGTTAGTATAATCAATGGCAGGTTTAAAATCAGTTCCCATTAGAATATGGTGGATATTCTAATCAATAACCATTTTCTGGTTTTCAGTAATGATTGACTGGAATAACAAAAAGTGGAAGAAGCAAATAGATACTCTTGTCATATGAGGACTGGAGGTTTGGAATTCTTGCAAAACATATATTTGGATGTTAGAATGGTCACACTGGGTACTTACACCCAATCGGTGTTCTCTTGCACTTGTACATCATTTTACACAAGACCAGACTTTCGAAATAACTTAGCTACCATTTAGACCCAAAAAACATGGTCAAATATTTTTGGGTGCATTTCAAGTGCTGAGGTTTTTGTGAAACCTTATTTTCATGACTTTTCTGGAGCTTGAATGTCTCAACAACATGGTTTTGATTATAGAGCTAATTCTGGTGTGCCAAAAGCATTTAGAAAAATCCCAGCTAGCTCTCTGCAAGACAACAGTCAAGTGTGATCTGGGGAAGATCTCACTCTCAGGGCAGCTCCCAAAACACGGTATGGGTGAGCCTACACCAGTTTTTGGCTTTTTTTTCCAGTGCTGCTGCAGAAACACATCTCAAGTGCCATCAGATCATGTGTTAGTGCTGGAAACATGTCTCTGCAGTTTCAAACTATGAAAACAACACAACAGTAGTCTCAGAATCAGCTCTTAGATTCATAGAATCAGAGAATCCTTCCGGTTGGAAAAGACCCTTGGGATCATCAAGTCCAACTATTAACGCTACTCTACAAAGCTCACCCCTAAACCACATCCCCCAACACCACATCTAAATGACCTTTAAACACCTCCAGGGATGGTGACTCAAGCACCTCCCTGGGCAGCCTATTCCAATGTCTGACTGCTCTTTCTGTGAAATTTTTTTCCTGATGTGCAGTCTAAACCTACCCTGATGCAGTTTGAAGCCATTCTCTCTTGTTCTATCAATAATTACCTGTGAGAAGAGACCAACACCAACCTCTCTACAACATCCTTTCAGGACATTATAGACACCCCAAAATATGAATACACAGAAGAGTAGTCTCGTTGCAGGACTAGAGGGGCACCAAGTGGCAGCCAGGGGAAACCCACACCACCCATCTGCAAGGCAGCATGGATGCAGAAGGGCAACTTCAGCTATGTGGATTTGGCCCGGATGTCAAGGGCCACACTCACTTAATGGTGGATCTCGCCGTACAGTCAGGATGTTAACATGATACAGATCTCAGGACTTCAGCCCTCTTCACAGCCTGAGGACACCTTTAGGTTGTACTCTCTAGTTAGGACCAAAACTTAGAGAAAACTCGTAGGAGCAAGATCTACAACAATTGAATCATAAAACGTGATGAACCTGCTAAGTCAAGGCTGCATCTTCAGCTTTGGAGTTTTGTACAGTTTAACTACTTTTATTTTCAAACTTGCTCCTCTTTTACATGGTGAAGCTCTCTATAGCAAAAAGAATTGTTTTAGATATGTTTGGAGAGTGACAGCCTTACCTGGCTGTAAGCCGAGCAGTAGTGCTATGTAATATAAATAAAACATTTAGAGTAGTAACCTTTATTTTTACTGATTTAATGTATCATTCATTAATTAAAATTTCAGTAGAAACCTAGGCAGCCATCACCTCTCATTTTCCTTTCAGTGGAGTTTAAAGGGTCAGATTTCAGGCAAATGCTCCATTCATTCTACTGAAGTAACTGGATCTGTTCTGATTTATACCAGCTGCTGTTTTGGTCCCTTTTTAAAGGTACAGCACATCCATGGTGGATGGTACAGGTCTTTTAAGATCTAGCCCAGCTGGTGCTATTTCTCCTTTGTGATTTCTTATTTTTAGATCAATACATTAAGTACCATTAAGTAGTCTTTAATTTTAGGCTTTTATGCCCCATTATATTACTTTTAAATTGTCAGCCAGATGATATAACAGGTAACGTGATGGACACATCCGGCACCAATTAATACTGAAAAGTTAATAATGGTCTAAAAATACAGATGATTAGAATTACCTGAGAAAAATTTTGTCAGAGCATCTTTAGACATGTGTAGGTCTTTTATTCTAGCGGTGAATGATCTTGTGATTTGGCTCTCTTGCTCTCCACAAGTGCAGCTGGAGGTCAGAAGGATATTCCAGCTGTGAAGGAGGCAGAGACTGGCAGAGGGATTCTTGTTCTCTAAAATCAGGACAAAGATTCCTTCTCAGGTGTGTTTGTTGCACATTGATTGGAGACACCTTATATCACTCCTGCATGAAATAAAAAAATCTGGAACTTGGAGCAGGGAGAAAGGAACCTGAGAGATGCACACTCAGACGTTCAGTTTTTACATCCATCAGACTAATAAAGTTGATTCCTAAGCTAAAATCCAGAGAATGAGAATAGGAAAAATAAATGCGAAGGAAGCCAAGTGTAACTGCAACAAAAACTTTGTGCCAGTTTAAATTACTTCAGTTAAACAACTTCTGATTTATGATATAAGCAAGATCTAGATATTCTTGGAAATATATTATTTCTATTTGACATTTGATTTCCAAACATTTATTTGTTGAATTCGTTGGTATTTTGATTTTTTCCCCCATACTCCCTTCTTCAATTTTTTTTAGTGCGTGAGAAGGTGGAGAAAGAGAAGATTTTTGGTTTGTTGACCAAAGTATTCAGTGGAATAAAGGTGCCCAGGAAGTTTTAATAATTTTTCTGCTTTTTTTATTTTTCTTTTCTGTAATTTTATCTTAGCTGTACTTTGAAGAGTTTCATTTCCCTCTTGTCAAGCCGCTTTGCGGGGGTTTTTTAATTTAAAAAGTGAAAATAATACAACTGAAAACTGTTAAAATCGTTCATTCTATTTCATCCAATTCCAGAAGCGGGGAAAGAAAATAGTATCCAAACTGAAAATTTCTAACATATTTTGATTCTAAAAGTTGAGAGAATGAGAGTTTTTTTATTTTAAAGATCAATGGAAAGGTGAATGAGGATAGATAAACCATCCTCGGTTGGAGGAATACAGCTGAGAAATTAATTTCCTGATGAAATTAGCCTGATACAGTACATTGCAGTATTTTATTTCTCTGAACAGAATAATGTTTATAATTTCTCTTGCTCCTGTTACTCTGTAGAGGACCTTGCATGTGAATAGGTGTCTATTTTGTTTAATTGGAGTTTTTTTATTTAATATACCCAGAAATAATTCAAAGTGTTGGGCATAAAAGCCCTATAACAGCTGAATAAAGAAATTCAGTCTCCAAAACCTCCTAGCTGTAACCTAGGTATTTCTCATATCTCAGTCACTATAGAGCAACTTCAACAACTTTTTGCCTCTATAAGCTGGAACTGATAGATAATTAACACCTCCCAGATAGCAAAATATAATAAGTGTTCAGGCTACTTAGGCTATTCCTAAAAAGAAAAGTGATTCTTTCTTGGAAAAAAAGTCTACAGCAAGAGATTTCTATGTGTGTGTGTGTATGTGTATGAAGAAGACTGTAGTCTGACAGGAAAATTATAGACTTGGGAAAGAAAGACTTAAAAATGTAGGGCTTGCCTTACTGGGTGGGTCTGAATGGCTGATTGTCGTGTGTAATGTTTTGAAAGGCTTGAAATATGTAATTTTGTGTGACAGTGGGGCTGAGATCCTGCCCATCTCTGAAAAAACAGACTAGCAAAGCCCTGGGATAAGAACTAGCAGCTGCCATTATGCAGAGTAAGCCTCAATTTTCCTTGTTCTGATGCAGCAGTTGCTCCCTGAGATACTAGGGGTAGTGCCTGGATTTTGGTGTGCATTAGGCAGTGCTGTGCCTGTGGCTCTTTGCCATCCATTTACAGGTCACACTGAGCAAACAAGGAGGTAGAAAGTCTATTGGCATTTTTATTTGAGTTCTTCTAGCAGCAAAGCTCAGAGCCCACATCTTACTGGCAGTTTAAGATTACATCTCTTCATGCACTATTTAGTACTTGTAACTCCCCAAGAGCAGTTCTTTCAAACCCTTTCTAATTAAGTGACTAAACTGCACAAAACGCTAGTGCAGATGAAGAATTTTTATGCTATTTTATACAGATGTTATGTGGTGTGTGGAGCTGTAAGCATCAGGGCATATCGTGGTTTGTGGGGGTGGTTGCAATGAATTGTAAGAGAAGCTCTGCTTACTCACCAACAGCTACCTGGAGAGTCTTTATTTCTGCACGTGGCACAAGGAGATGAGAGCAGATACTGAGAAGTTGTGCTCAAGCGCTGTCGTATCTAGAATACTGTGTTCAGTTTTGGGCTAGATGATCTCTAGCAGTCCCTTCCAACCCCGAACATTCTATGATTCTATGATTCCCCGATCCCATTCAGCTTTATGCTTTTCCATGGGCAAGGCTGTGCCCCCGGAGAGTACCTGGGACGCCTCCTGCCAAACCAGACGCCGAGCGAAAAGCAAAGTGCAGGTGCCCTAATCCCCATCGCAAGTCTCAAAATACGCTGCTGCTTAGTATCTGTAACTCACTTCCCAGGTGAAATGTCCCAGTGGTGGCACTCTTTGCTTCAGAAAACAAGGTGGAAAATTCAGTCTGCTAGAGATGACTTATCTTTAGAAAGGGGCCTCTGTGAGCAGACTTGCTCCGATCTCCAGTGTAGGAACTCACATCCATCATATCCATCTCACGTGGCTTCCTGAAAGACTCCTGTCGAGAGTCATTGCCTTTACCTTGTCACAGGCAAACTCAGTTGGCAGATTTTGCTCTCCCAGTGTCATTCAGCTTGAGCATGAGGTGAAGCAGGCAGCAAGCAAAGAGAAGTGGCAATGACCCTGCAGAAATCACAGTGAGCCCTGATTCAAACCCTGTGTAGGGCTCCATGCACCCCAGCCAAGCATGAATTCAGCTGAGGCGGGTGCTTTGAAGGATCGTTATCTCAGTCAGAGGAAGAGAAAACCTGTTTTGGGAGGAGATATCAGAGCTGGGCTTGCTTAGTCTGACAAAACAAGAGCTGAGACATAGCTGACTTAGAAGACAAACAGTGAGCAGAAGAAATATTAAAGGTAAAGAAAGAACGTGTAGCTGTAACTAGTTATGAATATGCTTTAGTCTTTGCATTGGAAGAGTGTTTTTAAGCTCTGACTGAGGTTGGAAAAAGCTTCAAAGAGGATTAATAGGGGAAAGGAAGTAAAACTAGTTTCAGATTTTGCCAGTAACAAAAAGGATGATGTATAATGGCTTTCTCTACCATGAGGACCTGGATCCACTGATCCAGAAAAGCCTTTCACAATTCCTGAACTTCTTTATTTCTCTGCTGGACTTCATGATCTCCAGAGGTCTTTTTCAGCCTCAACAATTCTGTGATTCTGTTAAAAAAACCAACACAACCAACAACATTCTTCAAATCCATTGATATATTTTCACAAATATCAAAAACATAATGAAACATATGGGGTTCAAAAGACTTGAGCATTTAATGTGGAAGAAAGCTGTATGTTTGTTTGTATCAGCTTGCTTTATCTATTAGAAAAGTAGCATCTAACCTAAATGCCTTTGCAGATCACTTTCAAGTTTGTGCCACAATTTCAAACTTCTGTGAATGAGAGTAATTTAAATCTGTCCATGCCGTTGGCTGTTGCACTACAAATAGTATCAAAGATCAAGTAGATGCCTAATTGAAGATATGGAAGGGTCTAATTAAATTAAAGATTATGATGTTATATAAGGAGAAATAATTATGTTTAAAGCAGACTGTACAAGTGACGAGGGAAAGTTTTAATATATCATTCTTTTGATTTGAATAACAATCATGATACCTATGAAAAAGATAAATGCCTTAATACATAATTAAACACACAACAATAGATTGATATTCACCAAGAAGCAACAAATATTCAGGTGAGAGCAATACTTTAATGTAGTCAGCAGCATCAAATAATTATTTATACATAAGAAACTAATCTGGCAATAGAGCGAAGGAGAGCAAAATGCCTTTTCCAGTTGTTACCCTTTGGAACATGCCACCATCTTTCCTTTAGATCTGATCTTGTGTCACAGGCAATAGTGTTGTGTGATTGTCAGAAAACTCATTTGCTGTGCAACCAACACAGCCGCCTGATGAACACCATGTTTTTTGATCTAGTACTAACACTGAATGTTACCTCATGAGAAGTTTCACAGAAATTGTTACCAAGAAAGGTCAGACATTAAAAACTAAATCTAGATCAACGCTGCCTGCAAAGGAGGGCTGTAAACATTACTGCATGTGCAGTAAATGTCCTGATAAAGGGTTATTTCAGCCAACATAGATTTTTCTGTGACTCCAGTAGGTGAACAGCTTATCCAGGTTATAAACACTTCAGAAGTGCCTGTCCTTGATTTACAACCATAATATATTTGTAATAATTAATAATGTATTAACCCTTTAATAAACCCGCCATGAACAGAATGCAAGGACCTAGGCAAGTTTAGAACTCTGACATGCTGGACTGTAATAGTTGTATCAGAGTCTTGTAACATGTTTCTCACATTCCCCAAAGACTTAAAAAAAATTTTGATTCATGGGATTTAAAAAAATGTGTCATGCACTGCAGTGACTGAATAATTTTAGGCCAAAAACCAGTGTGTGTCAGTGTAGATGATTAACAGGTTTTTTTCTCACACAGATACCATTATTCATAACCCTGTCTCAAAGCAGTGAATAAGCAATTCAAAGTGAACCTTGACTAGTGCAACAGATACTTGCAGAGTGCCCAAGTTACTAAACCATAAGTATATTATTCAGTAAATTAAAAAGAAGAAGCAGGGCAACATCTTTGGAAGCAGTAATTGTAAAAAGGTTCAGAGAAAGAAAGTGAGCATCAATCTCTGTGCCCCAGTCCAGAGCATCTGGCAGCTCTCTTGACCACTGTCCCACCCCACATTCCATAAGCTCTCAAAGTCTCCGTGAAGTTAGTCCTGTGGAGGAGAACTCAAAGAAGGAAGAAACCCAAACAAAAGGAGAAGATGGAGTGAGGTGTCCACTTTACAGGGTCTTATATGCATTTCCCTGTGCCCTTCTCATAAACAACAAATGAAGAACTTGAAAGTAAGTAATTCACAGTCTCAGATATCACAGCTATTTCTTCTAACTCCTTGTGTGGCCACTGCAGCACATGAAGCGCCAGATCTCCAGTTCAAAGACCTGCAATAAATAGAAGCAAGACTGGACAAATGATTGTATGCTCATCTGTTTACCTCTTTAATTCTTGTAAGAAATTCCTTTTTATTATGACTTTTTTCTAGGTTTTATGTGCCTTTGAAGGTGGAGTAGCGTACTGAATCTAGCTTCACAAAAAGCAAACATTTTCAAATATTGATTTGTTGGGGAAAGAGGTAGATGAGTTTTCCAGAAATTTCTGATTTTCTCCATCAGGAATTATCTGCCCTGCTTTCCAAGCACCAGGCTGAGCATGCCAGCTACAGGTCCATCAGAATCCATGAACAGAGATATCCAAAGCAGCTGACTTTTTGGTTCTTTCCTTCAGTCTATGGAGTGGGTATCACTACAATGAGGAATAAGTCAGCTTGTTTAAAAACTATTATTTATCTTGGCAGGAAAATAGAGAGCAATTAACTACCAATGGCAAATATTTCCAAGAAGATAAGAATAAGGCTTAAGTCTCATTTTTATACTGATGTCTGATATGACTTGAAATACATATATACCATTTCTGTTTACATAACAAAGACAAAAGTGAGACCAGAACAGTTCAACCAATACCACAGTAAGTGATGGAGCTGCCAGGTGATGTGTGGGTCTGGAGCTGGAGACAGAGCTGAGAAAAGTTCAAGCTTCTCTGCGTTACAAAAAATAACACTTTCCCCAGAAAGCTGATCAGGCTCTTGGGAAAAACCTGCAAATACCAACCTAATTAAAACCTGACTTGCCTACAGAGCAGGTGATTATCTTGCAAAAAATATCCTTTCTCTAACTATATGTCCTTTCTGTGCTTCTCCCTTTATTCTCTGAAATTCTTTTCTTTTAGTTTCTTCTGTGGATGCTTGCTTGAAAAAAATCGGTAAAGCCGACACCAAAAACGGGCTCAGTCACAGAAATTATAAATTTCTGGATGCTTTCTATTTACCACAGCACACAAAAATTAAGAACTGTTTGTACTGAAGAGAGGCAAAAAAAATCTGAAATTTGAAATATTTCCCTAAGCCATTAAAATCTTTTAAAAACATGGAATTGAGTTAGAGTAAATCTAGTTTCATATATTGTTCCTGTGGGAGAGATTTCACCTCTTGCAAAAGACACTGTATTTGTGCCTCTCCGTTTGGGAAACAGACAGGAGAATGCCTATCTCATTGCAGTTACATTCACAATCCAAAATATACTGAATATTCTTCTTAAAAAAGTATTCAATATATTTTTCCTTCCATTGTCCCATCAATAATAAACAGACAACTGCACACATTGCTCTGGGCTCTGCTGCCATCAAGTGGAAGCCAGCTCAAACACTAAGGACCCCATCTCCTAAACCCAGGGGTGCAGGTGTAGGAACTCCTCAGGTGGTGCCCAGAGGCCCCGGGGATGGACAACCCGCAGCAGAGTGTAGCCAGCAGCCACTCTTAGTCACGCCCTTAGTACATATATCTAAAGCCATGTACAGCTTGAGATGTCCCTCCAGAGTGTCAGGCAGCGGTGGGTGGTGATGGTGGACAGGGCAGTGCCCTTCCCAACGTGGTGATGTTCCACAGCACCCAGCCAGGCCAGAGCAGGGACAGGGAGAGGCACTGGGCTCAGCCACTGGCCAGGGGTGGCCACAGCAGCCCTGAGCCATGGGCAGGTCTCAGTCTGGCAGGAATTCAGTTCTCATTTCTCACCAACCAGAGAAAACAGCACAACTCTAGACTGGTCCCAGCGATGTCTTCCCATCACCCGTGTCAAAGCTGAGCTGCTTGGCAGCAAAGTGTGCACAAGCATTCGAACCAGCAGAATGATGTGCTCCCCTTTACTTCCTCTCCCTCTGGGCACAAATGTAAAATAACTTCTGCCTTGTGGACTTTTGGTGCTAGTATTTATTGCATATAGCCACTACTCAGGATAGGGTATGTTTTCAAAGACTGAAAATGGTGTAGAAATCTTTTCTAGGCATCATCTGATGAGTGCAAGGAAAGCAACAAACAGCAGACGTTTAACTTCTCACACAGGAGTGACCCTGTTTGCCTCTTGGCATCAGGCACAAGAGTGGCCAACACTCCAGTGCAAATCACGCCATCACCAACACTGGCTATCCAAGCACTCTGAAAAGTAAAATCACTGTTCATCTGTTATCTCTCACAAAGACAATTCTGGAGGACAGCCCATTTGTCTGACAGCAGGTTCTTCCTTGAAGGCAAAGGCAGCTTCTAGGGTTTTTTCCCTAAGCCAGTTTCTGGAAACCAAATCTGCAGACCAAAGTACAATTCCAAAAGTTTAGAATTAATGTTGCCCATGAAGATGTAGTTTGTTTTCAGTGTAGTATAGCTGATTTATATTGCAAAGCTCAACTTTTTTAGGAATGAGGCTACATACCAGCTTTTCTGGTTTATATTTTCAAGGATTCAACCATCGAGGATTCAGTCCAGTATACACATATATTTCAGCAAAATATTCATCCATACCAGCATTGATATGATGCATGGCAGTGGTGCTGTGATCCTCTGACACATTTAATGCTGGATTTGTGGCAAATGAGAGAACTGGAGCCTTATACTTCTGTAAAGTCTGAATAAGGCACAAAACAGTTGAGAAGTTCTGTTTTTCATCCCAGGCTGCTATATTATCTAAGTCTGTCACTAACTGATCAGGTTCCATCCTGAAGATACTCTTTTCTATTCCCTTTAGTCTCCACAAATTTGTTTCTCAGATAAAAAAATTTCCTAACCAAATTCTTTCATATGAGATGGGTTGGGATTTTTTATCAATTTAGTCTTTCAGTTTATATCCTCTTCATTCAGGGAGTATTTTCTTCTTTCCCTGCCATGTCTGCCCTAATGGAGCAGCTATACTTCTTGCTAACCTTTGGTTTGGAAGGTTAAACAAGCCAAAGTCTTGCCAGATCTTTCTGCATTAATACTATCAAATCAGCATATACTTGCCAATATTTTCAGAATACTGAGAAAAAGAGGAAACTACTCAGAGCCCTGTAAATAGGGATGGGAACATGACAGATGCCTCTCTTCCACAGCTATAATGGAAAATCACAGCAGTAATTTTGTCTGAATCAAAATATAACATTTCTATTCAAATGCTTCTACAAACTAAACTGGGATGAATAGTTTTGGTCTAAGTGGAAATCTTTTATTCAATCCTAAAGGAAGGGTTTAATGTGGTAATCTTTTTGATTATTTGGTCTTTTTGTGGGCTTTGTGCTCCACTTTCTGGTTTAGAAAAGAGGTCTTTTTGAGATGTTGTTTAAGAATTCACAACTTTGTAGGTTTCAGATAGATAACATCAAAACAAATGTTTTGGCAATACAGAATACTTCATTCTGAAAATGTCAAAGTGAAACATTTTTATGCTTTCACAATTTATCCTCCTCTTTTGCAGTCTTCACTATTTATCAGATTTGATGTGAACTCACCATTTGCTTAACTGAAATGTCTGGTTTTGGCAAAACTACTAATCCTCAGAAAAGAAAATGGGTCCATATCTACCTACTGGATCTGTCTCAACTTTTCATCCTGGGGAAAAAAGGTGGTTCATAGGGGCATCAGCGAAATGACAAATAAAACATAGATAGTGAACAAGATTCAGTTGTTATCTGCTTCTCCCAATGCAAAAGCTAAGAAATATAAAATGTAGGTAGCAGCTAGCAGGTTAAAAAAATAGAATTCCTTTGTACATAGCTCTATGGAAACTAAAAATTCTACATAACTAAAGGAATAAATTTATGGAAAATAAACCTTAGCGAATAGCTGAAAACACAGTCATCACCTCTGGCTCAGGAAGTCCTCAAGCTGCAAACCCTTGAAAGCTAGAAGAATGTTTTGGCAAATGATTGCTGTGTGCTTTCTCTGGTCCCTGCAGATGCACTTCTGGAAGTTTTCTGAGGAAAGATACTGAACTATATAGACCTTTGATCTCACCTACCTATCTGTCCTGAAACATTAGTGCAAATAACGCAAAGAAACAGAATCAATGAAAGAACTAAGCTGAGCCGCTCTGCCTGTTGAGCACAGCTGTGTTTCAATGGTACAAACCCTATTAAAAATGTCACATTTGATGTTCTTCCGAGTTCCTACTGAAAAGTGAGCAGCTGCCCTTCTGGGAGGCTTTAACAACCCAGATATTATCTCGTTTATTTCCCTATTGGTAATTTTATGATAGCTTTGTCCTATCAAACTGTTTACTGTATCATACTAGTCTGCTTTATTTCTTCTTGTCTTATACAGGGATTCAGATCTGTTGAAAACAGCAACATCAATAAATAAGCAGAACAAAACCTGTTAAGATCTTAAAGGAAGAGGAGAGGGGAAAAAACAACATAACTTCATTTAGATGTCAACTCAACAGCTTTAAGGCCATCAAACTCCAATACTTTGTATTTCCCTTCTCTCTGCATAAACATTTAGCACAGCATGGGGGTGAAGCTTCTCCTCAAACCCAGCTCTCCTCCACTCAATGCTGATTTCATTACACACTTTACAGAATGGGCCGGCAGCATTATTCTGCTTCCTTTTCTAAAATGTGCAGAGAGAAAATTAAACTGATTGAATTTTTTGTTGAAGCTTCAATCTTTTAGTTGGGTTCTTAAGCATCACAGTGACAGCTGTTGGTCTCACTTGAGTATGCAGCCTTGAAAAAGTACTTGAAAATCTGCTCTATGATACATAAGCACCATGTGGAAATCACTGTCACTGGACTTGAAGAGCCAGTGTGTGTAGCACTGCAAGAAAAGTCAGGATAAAGAGGGGAAATTTCCATTTTTGTAATGCCTATAACAGCTTTCTCATTAATTATTTTGCCACTTTCAGAAGCATATTGTCTTCCCAAAGAAAAAAGACAATAATGCTATAATAAGTATAAAAGTGAAAGATGTTCTCAAGCCTTAGTTCATGGATCATTTGCTAGAAGTTTGTAGAGGTAAAAAAAATACAGCTGGTGCCTTCTTCTGGTTCCCAGTTGCACTAAAAACTGCAAATATTCAATATTGTCAAAATATTATGTTCTCTGTCAACATCTGCTGATTTTGTTATCAGAATGGTGCAATATTGTAATTGGGAGTTTATTGTCCATGATGGTAAAGGGGATGACAGAGACACAAAAGATGATGTGAATCACACACCAAAAAGCAGGATAAGGATGCAAAAGAAACATTGTATAGTGACTCAGTACTTAAAGACTGAGCTAGTGAAATATTAATCAGTGCCTGAAGTGTCATACTGAGAGCTACTGAGCTCACTTAAATTTGTGGCCCCCAATTACAGCTACAAAACACTTGGAAATGTGTCTGATGAGACACAAAACACACTGCTGAAGTATTTGGGCATAGTTCTTCACGTCAGTGCAATGTCATAAATGTCATAAACATAAACCTAAACATAAATGTCATAAACATTTATTCCATAGAAAGATGCCACTGTTAGACGAATAGCGAAAGGCAAGTAGGTGTGGAGAAAGAAGAGAGATGGGCACTGTTACTAGGGAAGTCATCAGGGAAGAGGTGAGGAGAGCAACCATGTGGTCACCAGGGTTGGTGAGGAAGAAGAGAAGGAGGAGGAGGAGGAGGAGGAGGAGGAGAAGGAGGAGGAGAAGGCGAGGAGAAGGAGAAGGAGAAGGAGAAGGAGAAGGAGAAGGAGAAGGAGAAGGAGAAGGAGAAGGAGAAGGAGAAGGAGAAGGAGAAGGAGAAGGAGAAGGAGAAGGAGAAGGAGAAGGAGAAGGAGGACATCAGAGCAGAGATTCCCCTGAGGCCCATGGTGAGAAGGAAGGCTGAGGCCCAGCTGACCAAGGAGATTAATGGCAGCAAAACGTCCAGGATGCAGCAGCACATGGAGGACCCCACACCAGAACAGAGGACAATGCCAGAGCAGAGGACAGTGCCTGAATCATGCCGTGACTCCAAGGGAAGGCCATGCTGGAGCGGTCCGTCACTGGGAGGACTGCAGTCCACAAGAGGGACCCACAGTTGTGGAAAGGATTCACACTGGAGAAGTTCAAGGAGGACCATCTCCTGTGAGAGGGGCACCATGTGGCAGCAAGGGAAGCCTGTGAGGAGTCCTCTCCCTGAGGAGGAAGGAACAGCCTGGACAGACAGCACCTCCATCCCCTGCCCCTCTGCGGGGAAGAAGGGAGGGGTGGGTCAGGGAAAGGTGTGTTTAAAATCCAGTTGCATTTATTTTCTCACTACCCTATTCTGATCTAATTGATTAGTAAACTGGTGATGGTCCGTGTTTAAATTAAACTGATGATTTTCTCCCTGAGGCAGGGGCCCAAGTCTACTCTGGTTTTTGCCCGTGACCATAAGTGGTGAGTAAATCCTCTCTGTCTCCCTTAATCTCCATCCTCAGGCCTTTTATTGAACCTTTTTCTCCCCGTCCCGAAAAGGAGGGGGATAGGAGTGAGCAAATGGTTGTGTGGTTCTTTGCTGATAGCTGGGTGGACTCAAACCACAGCATCTACCCAAGTGCACCCATGTAGTGCCAGCCACTTAAAACTGGACATCCCCCAGTAAGGTCAGAATTTGCTTTGATCCTAAGGAAAAGGTCTAAAATAAGTCAGGTGTCAGAGCAGCAACTGGGAAGCCAGCCTGGTGGCTGACTCTGAAGTGGAGAGTGGTTCAGACACAGCAGTGGCTTCTAGGTGGGTGTTTAAAAATGTCTCACCTGGGTCCCCTGTTTCACCAGGTGAGGGTCGCTTGTTTCAACTCTGTTCCTCAGCTCTCAGTCTGTAAACTGAGAATAGCTCCCTGCCATCCTACAGAGTTTTGTGACAGTAAATACATGCCTGGATATTCTGAAATGACTGGATGAAATGAAACAGTATAAAAAGCCACATGGAAAATCTCAAAAGGAAATTAATAATTTTTGTTTTCAGAGCAGGTTTTTAAAGTCTTACAGCAGTAAGGAATGAGGGTCATTCACTGAATGAGAGAAAAGCTGGTGATGAAAGAGGTCCTGCAGAGAAAGAGAAAGTATTTTATAATGCATATGATAATTAAAAAACTATGTAATAATGCAGCTAGACAAGAAGCCTGACATAGGAATGTGCAGTGTTTCATTTTTTAGTGCTAGTCTTGCAATTTTAGTAACATTCATTTACTTATGAGTGAGTAACAGACATCAGAGAGATCTCAGATCACTAAAAGATTCACTACTTAATTGATTTAAAATATGCAGTAAGTCTTTGTGTGGAAAGACGCCCTTTTTAGAAAGTACCTTTTTTTTAAGGTACTATCAAATGCTGTGGATATTTGAATCTCAGTAACCATATCAGACATTGAAAATGCTGGTTGTTTCGTTGTAGCTTTGTGCACTAGGTAGCTCGCAAGTACAATGGCAGAGTTGATGAATCCATCTGTTACATGCACACCCCCCCATCTCTCTCATTATCACTCAGGTGTCTCTCATTGAGGGTATTTTAGAATTTCAAAAAAATCTCAGTTATGTTCCCCTGCACTAAGTTTCTCTTTAAAAACATTTTACTTTGCCATCTACCCTGTTTGGTGGCCTCTGCAAATGTGACAAGAGGACATACTCTATCACCTCCTCCAGATTCTTGGTAAAGATGCTAAATGGGACAGGTTCCAGGGCTGACCCATGCAGCATCCCACTTGTTAAGGGCCCCCAGGGTAGAGAGTGACTCATTAAACGTTGACCCTTCAAGCCCAATCATGTAGCCAGTTTTTACCCATCTAGTTTTACCCCCATCCAGATCATGGTGCCCTAATTTGAATCATGCTTGGTTTATTCATTTTCCTGTATGCAGTCTGGAGCACCTCTCCTATGAAGACAGACTGAGAGAGTTGGGGCTCTTCAGCCTGCAGAAAAAAAGGCTCCGAGAAGACCTTATTGTGGCCTTCCAGTATCTCAAGGGGGCTACAGGAAAGCTGATGAGGGGCTTCTTAGGATGTCGGGCAGTGATAGGACTAGAGGGAATGGATTGAAGCTGGAGATGGGTCAATTCAGATTGGACGTTAGGAAGAAGTTCTTCCCCATGAGGGTGGTGAGACCCTGGCACAGGTTGCCCAGAGAGGGGGTGGAAGCCCCATCCCTGGAAGTTTTTAAGGCCAGGCTGGATGGGGCTCTGGGCAGCCTGATCTAGTGGGGGATGTCCCTGCCCATGGTGGGAGGGTTGGAACTAGATGATCTTTAAGGTCGCTTCCAACCCTGACAATTCTATGATTCTATGAATATCAAAAGTCTTGCGTAACAAAGGTGCATATAGGTGTGTATACGGGAATTTGTGTTATCCTAGGAGATAAAAGAAATTGCATCCTAACAAATGTCCTTGCAATAACAGTAAGTAGTCTTACTAATGTGATGGTTGTGAGAACGCTACGAGAAAGAAAAGAAGTCCAGGTTCACAAGGCACAGAAACACAAGAGGGTGACAGTCACTAGCAGACACATTGAAAGAAAAGGAGATGACTAAGAAAAAAACCCAGTGAATGCTAATTCTCTGCTGCCCATCATTATTTCAGGGAAACTGGACTCTTTCCAAAGCCAGGCACTTTGTGCATTGCTATGCAGCAATGAAAGAGCCATTTGGGGTCAGCAGTAACTGTAAAATGAATGGACAGTAAAGGAGTTCCTCATTACTCAGCTTGACTGGAGACAGAAGAATATTTGATGATCACTTTTATATTCTATCCCTGAAGGTGACCACAATTAAGCCAAGCCAAAATGATGACGGCTAATGGGATGCCACTGACATTCAAACATTATGTAGAATCCCGTGGTATGTGAAGTCAGAGCCAGTAACGCATTTCTGTGGTCTAATTAAAAAAAATAACGGAAATTTAATGAACATAGTGTTAGTGATTTAGAAATTTGTATTAAAAAAATTTGTCCTAACAAGACAAGATGAAACATTTGTGAGAGCTGAATAAAAAGCCCAGCTGGCTGAAGGATCAAAAGGTCAAACATATTTCACTATTGCTTTTAGTTTCCTGTAGGAATTATAAACAGAAGGATCTCCAAGAAACTTTGTGCAAGAAAAATAGCTTTAGCAGCACCTGAAACTATAGTGGGCAAAGGTATTTCAATGGCATTCATTACAGCTTGAAAAAAGAAATTGCTCGCTTCTCTGGGTGAAACCTATTAACCTCTAACAGGCAGTGAGTCAATAAAAATGATTTAAGACTTCTTTCTGGCCTTAAACTCTGTGAATCTATGAATACCAAGATGACACCTGTGCAAAGCCAACTGCTTGTCATTCACACCATGATCTTCTTTATGTTTCCTGAAGTATTAAAGGGACAATGTTCTTCTTCTCTATCGGCCCACTTACACATCTTAAAAGAGTTTGTAATCATATGCCAGAGACTTTGAGTTGTTGTTATCCTCTGGATGACCTACTTGGAAGCTGCAAACTTGGGATACGTGTGCAGAATTGCAGCTGTGCTGCTACCAGCACATGATAAAAGTGAGAATATTGCTAGGCCCTGGTTCTTTTATTTTTACCAGATCCTTTTTTCCAAAGTATGGATTTCACATAAATCCTGTAGCAATGACAGCACTGTCAGGACATAAACAGCAACAGTGACTGCAGAATGTGAGCCCTGGTTTTACTCCCACCACAAGACACTGAAGAAGGCAAGGGCATCTTTGAATGGAACAATTTCTTTGTCACAATGCTTTTAGCACATGCTAACAAGAAAAGATCTCCCATGAGTTAGGGAGCAAAATGTAAGTGCCTGTTACGGAGGGGGCAAGGAGACGAAATGGTTTTCCAAAAGCCAAGATGGATGGGAAGGGTGACAGGCAGAGAGGGGGGGTGGTTGTTGGGAGTCCTCTTTCAGTGCCCAGGCATCGGCATTAGGGAAAGCACCCCAGGTCTCTCCCTGACTGCAGAAACCAGCTGCTTCCCTGGAGGGTCAGAGGGGGCGATTGCTTTGCTACAGCCCCGGTCAGAGGAGTCTGCAACATGTGCAATGCCCAAGGCTTTCCATTTCCACCTCTGATGCTTTTTGCCCCGCAACACTGTGGTCTGCTGGTTGCTTGTCTGCACAACTGTGTACCTTTGTGCCTTGAAGGAGCTACAGCAGAGTCTGGTACCCCTCTATCCAAAATGCTGTCATTGTCCCAGTTTTGCAGCCCTAATTCTGGACCACAGCCGTGTCTATTGCATTGGATTTCTCATGAAAAGCAATGGCTACCACTGTGTGAACCGCCCTTTTTGGCTTTCTCCCCTTTTCACCCTTTGTTTTGCGGCTTTTAGTGTATAACATTAAGTAAGGGAACATGTAATGCTCTGTGGCGGTCAATAGGAGATAGCAGTGTTTGCCAACAAGCATTTCCCAGTAATATATTTGCAAAAAAAGTGAGAAGCCAGGTAGCACAGGCAACACGTGTGTGCTCTGAGCAGTATGATTAACATAATGAGCTCTTCAGGGTGAAACCACATAGTTACTGTAGAAAGAATATCTAGGGGGCATCATCAGCTGCTCTGGAGAGGAAGACTGTCTGGAAATGCCCAACACCACCACTGCTTCACCTTCCAACCAGCTGTCATGGAAGATTCCCTTTTCCCTTTCCCTTTTTCCCTTCTCATAGCTCTTTTCTCCTTCCTTTTTTCCTTTCCCATTTCCTTTTCCCTTTTCTCTTTTCCCCTTTGTTAAACTTGTTGGGGTTTTAGTCTCTCCTTGAAAATGTCCATTCCCTCCAGAGCTGATGCCGCTCAGTTCTTTATATCATCAGTCATATCCAGACGCACTGTCTGTAAAACATCCATGTTGATGTTGTTGGGTAAAACAACTGGGTAATCAGTCACTTCAGTGATCTATTGCTGGTGCCTGGGTTGCATAGGGTTTCTCCTTTTAGATTTTAATGATTTCCTCTGAATTAATGCCTAATGAGCCTAAAAGGTCTTGCTTCTTCTTGGCTGTTCTTTTTGCATTTGGAAACTTTCATCTATAAAATGCTGTAACTTACTCTTTGGGCCAACTAATTATTCTTTAAAAAAACCTGTCCTCTCTGCCTTTCTTCCTTTCATCTAATAGCCTGGGAGAATACCTCCTGGACAGCTACCATGTCAGGAGTGTCATCTCTGCAAACTGGTTTATTACCCATTTATGGGAGGCAGCAGGCACCAGTAGACAAGGCAGGGAACTAAGACTCAAGACTGCTGGGGTCTATCTCTGTCTGCATGACTTCATTTTCTGCGGGTTTTGGCAAGATATTCCACCTCTGTGCCTTGGTTTCTTTATCTGTGTGAAAGAGAGCATTGATGCCAGGTTACTACTGTTGTCTGCAGACTACTTTGACTCTAGACATGAGAAGTGATTTAGATAAGAATGGGAGTTTTTTGTTAGATCCTGCTTGTTGGCAATTAACTCTTTATTAACAAACAGATCCTAAAATTAGACCACTGTGAAGTCAGCTTATTTTATTTCACCGAATTTAGAAACTTGGTGACATCAAAGGAAGGAAGCTGCTGGTAGATGCATAGAGAGATGCACAGTCAGGTTCTGCTACTGTTCTTTTATACAGTCAGTGCAAATGAAATCTTCCTGGTTCCCAGTTAATTATTAGAACTGTGATATATTTCACCTGTTTTACCCATATAGGAAATAGGAGTCTAATTCAAACATCCTATTTCCTGCTACAGTTGAGAGGGAGAGAGACAGATTCCTTGAAGAGCAGTCCATCCAATGGTTAGGATACTACCCTGCTCTTCTATATTAATAATTTCCCAAAATACAACATCATAACCAAGTTTTGTCAGCATGTTTCCACATCTAATCCTAAAATTATATGAAAACATTTAAGAAATCAGTCACTAGGCTACTGCTTGAGGAACTCTGCACAGTACATTCCTCTTCAAAAGCACCTACTGCTGTCTCTCCTCCAACTAATTCCTTATTCACGTGAAATTTTTTCACTAATTTGCATCTTCTCCAATTTCCCGTATGGTGTGGTAGGCCAGACAAAGGACATTGATGACATTTCTTTTGTCTACCAAATTAATTAGCAAAGAAGGATGTCAGGTGATTCACATTCAGTAAACCCAAGCTGCAATTTATCTCATTCTCCAGTTTTCGTTATTGTGTCTGGTTTCTTTTTCCATCAAAGTATGAGTCAGGGCCCTGAGGGCACTAATGGGCTGTAATTGCCCTGACCAGCCTTGCCTGAGGCACCCACCCACCCCTTCCAGCTCCCCCAGGAACACCAGCCCTGGCTGTTCCCTAAGAATGTCTTCTTAAACTTCTCACACATTTGAGAACAGGATAATGGACCTATGGTTACATAATAATACTTTTAACCATCCTTAAATAACATCACAGCATTTTCTTGCTTTCCTTGGCTTGAGATCTGTGTTGGAAGTACTGTTATTAGACCAGTAGCTTTGTGTATTCTCAGGTGTCTTTACAGAGAAATCTGCAGTGGAGGTGGCACTCTCTCTCTAACCTGAACTCATCAATCTCTCTGATGTTTTTGTGTGCACCTCTGTTCTGGTCAATTTTATTTCTATATTCTTCAACACAGAACCGTCCTACCTTTGCTCGTACGTTCAGAATCGACATCTTCACTAACAACTGAGAAGTACAACAGCAATTAATGCTTCCTCAAAAAACTTCTGTGGATCCTCATTCAGATACGTTGTTCAGTACATGCCCAACTTAGAGTGGGAACACTTGCGTGTTCAAACACTTCACTCTTTTGGACACTTGCACCCAGTTGCTGAGCTTGCTGTCACAAGATTAGTGACATTGTGCACTTCAGCTCACATAATGTAGTCTTCATGCATCTCAAGGAGCTGACACGTGTCAAGAGACACTTTCCAAGGCTAAATATTGGAGTTTGCATTTTAATACAGTACATTATTACAGGCAAATATTCTCATCTAGCAGCCATGCACCATATGGTTATCTAGTTTCAAGCAGATTGCTAAGCCCAGACCTCCTTAATGCAAATAAATCATGGCATTCTCTTAATATATTTGAGACTGCATCTGTTATCCTGCACCTGTCACTACTGCGGCAACAGAATGATTTATGATTCTAAACTTCAGCTCGTAAGGAAATGGCACAGGAATAGACACACGTGCCACCATCAGTTTAGGGGACAGAGCGAAACGTAGCAGTGTCATGAAATTCAGCCATTGTTTCCTGATGATACCAAAGCTCTCTGACAGTTCTTTTGAGAAGCACACCTAGAAACAGGTTACTCACCACATTCGTGTGTTTCTTTAGTAACTGGAGCAATGCTTAGCATCTGCTGGTTTAACCTGTGATACATGACATGAGGTTCATTTGTCCACACAGGAAAAATGCTGATTAGTACACAGGTTTACAGTATAAACAAGAATTTTTCTAATTATATGCTGATTGCAACTCAATATGATTTTGAATTGATTGTGTGTGTATATTTATATATGCACAGCTTGAAAACAGACCTACTACTTGTTCAAGAACTAGTAATGAAATATATTCATAACAAGGTGAATAAAAAATGCCTGCAATCTAGTTTTCAAAGTGCTTTTTCTGAAGACAGGATGAATTTTACCTAACCTTATGAATCTAATATAAACATATATGCCTCTTGTGGCCCCACAGACAATGAGAGGCAGTTTCTCCTGTTTTAAAATAGATGTCAGAGATAACCACCTCCTAAATGCAGAAGACATTTACGTAGTATGTGCCAAAATTTAATCATTTAAAAGACGATCAACCCGGAGATTTTTCTGAACATTAAGGTTTGGAATAAGCATGTCTTGTTTAGATTGAATTATTAATTCATCTGTTTGCCCTCGGTTTTTTTCCCAAACTCCTGCTCTAGCTTACATCTACCAGTTGATTGTACAATTACATATTACCACAAAGCTCTTACTGATGTCTGGTCTTTTCAAAGTGTTTAAATATAACTGCAAATAATTTCAATTACAGCCTGTTTGAACACCATGAAAATAATTAAAGTAGCTTGAAATATTGCCAAACACTTTGAAAAAATTTACTTGGGAGAGTCTTGGGTCTTCCTATTCTTCCATCTCGGCTTTTGGAATTGCCACACAGGATGCTTGGAGAGTAGCAGAACATGGTTTTCTTCATTATCACATAAGTATTGTACCTTAGACAGGAAGATGAGATGGACTAGAAATGCATTTCTGTGTAATATTTCTTCTATGACCAAATTGGAGCAACTGAATTTCTAGTGCCTAATAATTTTATACATCAGTACAGGCAGATACTTTTGATTGTGCTTTCCAATCATACCAAGAATCTGTAAATGACATGTGATCTGGTCAGAAATTTTCTGTAACAAATTGTTGTACCAGAGTCTTTCTTTCACATTACTTTTTTGACAGTTACTTGCCTGGTTTCATGCCAGCTTGCCTGCTTCCTCAGCAGCCACCAGCAGACTCAAAAACCCTTGAGATTCCTCGGCTTTTGAGCTCTGTGACTACAGAGGATTAAACATGACAGCTAAATTCACCTTTTTTTTTCCAGAAAATTACTGGCTGACTCATGAAAGAGCATGCACTTCAGTAGCTACTTCTACATTCAAGTTCTTCAGAGCTTCATCCTGTCCCAAACAAGAAACCTTGGCTGGATCTCCAGCTCCAAAGTTCTCACTCTTTCACAGGTCACCAAGAGGGATGTTGTGAAACTGGAGGCCTCGAGATCCCTGGAGTGTATCTGCAGCTAAATAGTTTGGAATTTTGGCTCCATTAAAATTTCTGGGGCGTTAACTTTTTGTCCCAGTTCTCAAAACTATTTTTCACAGATGCAGAATTTGCTTTTTCAGCAAACTGTGATCTAGACACCTTCCACTAACAGATGCTACTGTACATCTCAGTAGACATCCCACAGCTCGCTAGAGTTTTTATATCTGTTTGCTGCAAGATTTTCAGCAGGTTTAGATATGCAAAACTGCAGCTAGGGTGCTTAACAGGATTTTCAAAAGGGCTATAGACATGTAATTCCAGTGATTTCAAATGTGCTTTTGCCTTCTATATACTGAAAACAATAATTTGTGAAGCTATTATTATTGCCTCTGTGACAAACACTCTGCAACGGAGGACAACACTCTCTTGATTAGAGGTTTTTATAGCCTATATACTATGAGAATTATTTGTATTCTAAGGTTGTGCCTTAGACCCTAAAAGGCATTTAAAATGCAAAATTATTGTCAAATTCTTAGCAAATTGTTGCTGTTTACTAAAAGTACATGTGTGGATTTCCATGACTGAGAGGGAACTGGTCTTTGAGACCAGACTTTAAGACATTGGGCTAAGTTCTGCATTGACACCAACACAGTAAAATCTCAGTATTTTATTGAGAATTTGTAGATTGTAAATCAAGACATATTTTGGCCAAAAATGAATCAACCTTGGATAAGCTGTGAGTCACAAATTTAATTTTTCTATTAAAATTGAGCTGGTTTAGAACAAACTGTAGTTCTCAGTCAACTACTTTGCCTGCATGAGACACAAAAAATACTGTGCCAATCTTATGCTTTCAAGTGAAAATACATCATCAGTGTTATTAGTTATTTAAGGATGGATCAAGAGCCTGTGGAATTCTGCCACTTATTTTAATAGACTTTGGAACAAGTGTTTCAAATCACAGTCAGATTAATGGTAAATAGAAAATACTACAAAAAGCAATCTGAATCATCCTTCATTGGTTTCTGTCTCCTACAGTTGGAAAACTACCCTATGGAAGTTATAAACATATTTCTGATGTGTGGAACTACATATGCAGGGGAATCTGCATATAGACATAAACATTCTCCAAGTTTTGTCTTTTATTTTCTGCATTGTATATATAGGCTTTTTCAGCTTGAAACACAGCAGTCTGGAAGCAAGTGGGAAAGTTGGTAAAAAATGTATACCTTATAGTTTCAACGTTCTGAATGAAATAGAAAAGACAAAGAAATCATTGCTGTCTAAGTCTATACAAGAGAAAGATATTTTTAGTTGTTTTCAAGATTTCCGTAGGTTACCAACAATTATATACAAGTAGACTTGTTTAACGTATCAATGGCTGTCAGACAGATATTCTTTAGGATAATGACTAATATTACTAATTTTCTAAATTTAATCGTAAATTTTGTGATACTTAATGCTTTTCTTGTAGTTCCAGATTCTTTGAATACAGTTATAATGGAGTCATTTCAGGTTTCTAATTTCTAGAGCTGAAGAGCAGCAAGCCAAGGGACAAAATCCAAACAGCTAACGAAAGGATCAATTAAATCTGTAGGGCTTTTTATCCCAAATCACCGTTATTGGAACTATTAGGATTTAGGAGCACTGGAGTACTGTTAAGGATACAAAAAGGCTATGCTTGCATAACCTTATTATACTCTCATTATATCATTATATGTAATGTACCAATGTAATTTTGGGGTTGAAAGTAGAATTTGGCTTGTGAGGCAATTTTTATGTTATTGGAAGTTCTTTTATCTCCCTCCTGAGACACACTGGTCTCAAAAAAGACTGGAACTCCAAGCAGTATCCTCAAAGGAGTCAGTTTAGCAGAATAACTCAAAAAGAGAGCAGCAATGGCAAGAGATTCAGAAAATATGGTCTGCCATAAGAAGCTGAAAGAACCAAGATTGTTTAAAGAGAGCATGTTTGAATGCTTTCATATAAAATGTTGCCAAAAAAGTGGAAAAGACTAACTTGTCCTGCATTCTTGTGATGGACAGGATGAGAAGTAACAGGATTAAGATCTAGGAAGGATCACTGAGGCTAGACATTAGTAAATGTAATTTGATATGGTTTTGTAATAGCCCTTTAACCTGCTCCTCACAACCCCCATTAGGGAATGTGTGTTAGGGTAGAATGAGAACTGCATATAGACTTTATATTCTCGGTAACAGAAATAAGAATAAGGCATGCCCGTGTAAATCTGCATAATTACCTAGATCCTTTGATTTGTGGAAAGTGAAAAGATCAGAAGGAAAAAATGTTGGAAGTGATGACTTAGATCTGCTTTTTCCATACCCTTCAAGGTACATTTTATCATAATGCACCTATAATGAAGGATTTCCCACACCGTAGAGGAGTTATCCCATCATTCCCATTCATTTAAAAAAAAAAAAATTAGACTCTTTTTGAACCACTCTAATCCAGTCCCTTTAAGACATTAAGATCTAATTTACACGTACAATCGTGTTTCGCATAACCAGTTGCATTCTAAGACTTCTGTATAAAGGGCTCGTTATGGTAACCACTGAAATTATGAATAAATTTCTGCCAATTGCAACTTCTCTTTTCAGTCCAACCTAGAAAACATATGTAGTTGCATTTATTTACTCCTTTTACCTGAGGGTATCAAAGTCCTTGAGAAACTTTAATTATTCTCACAACAATTCAACAAGGTAGCAAAGTGTTGGAGTGGCCTATTTAAACCACAAGAAAACACAATGACAAAAAGTCACTTTCTGGAGATCATACAGAAGATAAGTGACTATCATTACAGCAGATTAAATAATTCTTCTTTTTTATTCATTAGATAGTGCTTCCTCTAGCTGTGATAACATCATGATTGTTTATTTATGGCAGAATTGCGCTGAAGTAATTCCGCTATATTGCAACAACTGATGGAAATAAAATGAGAATGTGGTCCACCAAGTGTGACATTTCTGCTTCTGCTGTCATTTGCCCTTTGTCTCAATTTTAACACACAAATTTGGTGTTTCATAATAGTGTCTGATCAGATCAAGCTTCCAGAGTATCCAATTCAAATTCCTCACTAGGGAGAGCCAGGCTCAATGGAAGTGGTAAAAGGTCAGCTGAAAGATTATTTTTCATCCTAAACTGTGTGTGGAAATGGTATTATTTGTGCAGTACCATAATAGAATGGATATCTGTTTGACAAGGTAACAATACAGAAACTCACTGTGCTAATATTATCTTCCAATAATGTAATTACTTCATTAAATGAGGTACCTGATTTTTAAATTATAATTAAGGAACAGAAAAGATTTTAAAACTATTTAATTGCTGTCCACCTGCATATATTTAGAAAAATAATAATGAATTATCTACATGTAGAGTAGAAAACTCATTATGGCAGAGTCTTTTCAGACACAGTGATTTGCAAATTTGACTTATTTGGCTGTCTCATTGGATTCCACACCAAAGATAAAACACTACGCTGAATGTTTTTATTAATGCACTCAGTTACTATGTGGGATGTTGCCCCTTCAGTCTAGACATTCAGAGTTTTTTGAATGACAGAGTAGAAAATAGTTTTCTCAAAACAGTCTTTAAGGTTGCTCTCAGATAGATTTACAGAAACGAAACCCTATCAGCCACAGTTTCATTTTGGTGAATCCTAGTGATTCACTTTGCCGAATTTACAATTAACTGATTTCAATATATTTTTCTCTCTTGAAAAGTTTTAAAACTATATTATGTTCCTGAATTATTGTTGCTAGATATCATTCATATCTATTACAGCATAGAAATTTACACTTCCATTTGTAATTCTGTGAGTCTAATTTTTCTTTGTCATTCAGAAGTGATTCCTAGGCGATGTTTCTGAATGCTTTGACAACTCTAATTCCAAATTACCCTAATAATGAGTGTACATCAAGTCTTTGGACAAAATTTCACTATAGGAGATATCATTGTTAACATTTTTGTTGATAGTTTAAGATACATCTTATAAGCTAAGTATCTTCAGATTCAGCTGATCATGTCCTGTCCCCTGTCGTGATGACATTGAACCATTGTTCTCCATCCTAGGTATTAAGCCCCTCAGATGGGAACAGAACTACAGCTACAGCAGACGGGAACAGACCCTGCTTCCTCAGCTGCAACCAAAAGCTTTTTGTCCATTTAGCAGAATATATGCAGTAGGTTTTGTCCACCTCTCCTTTACCTCTGTTGACATTAATTAATGTGCAGAGCAGTTTTAGATCGGTGGCTTTCACTGAGTGCCCTCCTAGACAACACTGTACTCCTTCTTAGAGGCCCACTTAAGGTAATTAGGCAAATAGATCTCAAAAGTCTTAAATTTGCTTCAGTAAAAAGTTTACAACTGAAAATCATTGTTATTAAATTGGACACATATATTCCTTTGCAAAAGAAAATGTTACAAACCAATCAAGTGAAGTGAACTAGCTCTGTTTTTCAAAAAACAAACAAAAAAATCTCTAAGCACCTAATGGTGTTTTCATTTCTGAATTCTTCACAACCTCTTTTTGATATTGAGCTGCCCAGCACAGTTCATTGTGACAGCCTGTAATATCTAACAGCCATTTAACATCTCTGTGCACACTGCTCTCCTGTACCTTTCCAGAGCAGGAGATAAATAACCTCTCTGCCCCAAGGGCAGTAACTCATCTGTTGGGCTTTTCTTCCTCTTATTTTCCTTACATTTTCGAAGAAAACAATATGATTAATGTCTCCCTGGAAAACGTCAGGCAGCATTCACTCGGCTCTAAGTCAGCTATACCAGTTCCCTTCTAAATTTATTAAACAAACCAGCCCTTCTGTTACTACTCCCACTATTATTACTGATTAGTTGTACTCCAGGAACAGTGCAGTGCCTCAGCTTCATCTTGTTAAGCACTCCAGCAACACGCAGCACAGAATTGAACCTAGTCTCCAGAAAAAAAAAGGGAAACAGTGGATATGACAGAGAAATGAGAGGGAACACAAACTAATCATAGGAAATATTTTATGCCAAATTTATAACAGAGGGGAAAACAGAGACAGCAAATGTAATTGTGTACTGGTCTGAACTAAAAGAAACCAATTCTGTTCAGTGATTTTTAACTTTCCAGTTCAGTCTTTTCTAAAAGGCAGCACTTTCTGAAGTCAGCAGCATGTTTTTGCAGACAATGCCTGCTACCAGCAGTGAGAACACCTGATGTTTACAGTTACTGCCTGGGACTGGGATGCAGAAAGGCTCTTGCTGATACTTATTCCCTTAGTGACCACGGCCACTGGTGGCTCTTGTGTGCCACGCTGGGGGTGCCGGGTAGTAAGAGGGGTCACAAGGAAGTAAAAGCTTGCACCTCCAGGGAGTAATAGACAGGACAGGTGACTAACAAGAGGATTGCATTCCATGTATGTCATATTTAGTATAAACTGAATGACCATGAGAGTTTAGATTTCTCTTTTTCTGCAACGGCCGGCATCCAGGGAGGACTCTGTCCAATCTCCTGCTTTTGATCCTGATCCTGAGTTCCCGAATCCAGCTCCCTTTATCCAGCTCCCACCACTGCTGAGCCTGGGACTTCCCCAGTGCCACCTGCTCTACAGCATCAGTGGGGGGAACTCGAGTTCAATATCTGACTTACATATAGTTGTACATAGTTCTTTATTTTTATCATTTCATTATTATTTATATTATTGATTCATTAAAGCTGTTTTAGTTTACTAACCAGTAAGTCTCTCTGCCTCGTTCCCTTTTCCCTCTTGTGGGGGGACAGGAGGTTAGAGAGCATCTATCTTGCATTTTAGTGGCTGGCCCAGCCCTAACCTGCAACAGTTACTCAGTACATGTAATTACAAACAAGATCTTCTCTTCTCCAAAACATGAAGAGGCCAGTCTGGAAAAGGCATTGCGTCCTGGAGCAAAGACAGAGTGTGAATCCTCTTTCTCTTCTGCAGGCAGGAGGGCTTATAGCAAAGCAGATACAGAGCCTTTGACACGTTTGTAGACTCCTTCTACCCTATATTGTGATTTTAATTACCAGATGTCCGTGTACTCTCAGTTCTTCATAACCAGCTTGATATTTGGATACTGCGATCTCCTTAAGGCTATGAACAGACCCTTGAATCCCCAAAAGTCCCTGCTGAAATAGAACTTCACTGGCTTTACTTCTTTTCAGGAATTCACATTTGTTTTCATATCCAGTATCACCTGCCCTCTGTTGCAGTCAGTAATTCAATTCTGAATTGTGAGTGTGGTCAGAAGGGCAGAAATATTCGGAAAACTAATATTCTGAAAAAAAACCCCTCAAATGGCACTCTGTGGATACACCTTTTATTGTCTCCTTGGTGACTCTAATGCAAGCTGTTTACTTTGGCATATTTGAAAGACCACACTGTTATTTGTCCTAAAACTTGCTGCAGATTGATTTGATAATCATGCCAAGTTCTTTCTGCTTCTGATGTCTTCAGTCCTAATAATTCAACTCAGTTATCAGTGGTGGCACAGGAATGGAATGCCTCTTGCTGTGCAGCATTTGCAGAAGTAGGAGTGAAAGAACTTTATCAATATTACGTGTCCAGAAAGTACTATGAAACACTCAGCATGGTTTCTATATGTTGCATTTCTGAATTCACACAACTCTAACCACTCTATTTTGTCCACTTTTCTGACTTTCACTGTACTTTCAGAGTAGTCCTTGACACAGATGGTTCAGCCTGCAGAGAACACAATGCTTTAATGTTCACATGGAAAAGCAGATCACGAGAAACAGAAGGATTAGTTTCAATCCTTTGTTAATTCTAAACTTATATTCTGCTTTTAATAAGCTAAACTCACGGAATACTTAAAATTATGTGATCTAGACACTTACCTGCACATATTTCCTGCAAGATTCAAGTGCTTTTTCAGGTGAAATTGTCACAAATGTGAATAAAAAGAGTCAATGTTCCTCTGGAAAAACTCAGCTCATGGTTACTATTTGCATCCACTTTCAAACTTCACAGCTCCTTGATGAATTACTCTTTATATTGCATCAGACACATTCTGAACCAGTGTGACTCATTTTCCTGTGCTGGAGATCCTGGCGTATCACAACACGAGAGTTACTAATCTTTGAGTCAATATACAGTTAATTTGGAAAACGAAAACAGCTTGCCATACAACAAACTCAGCGTGAGGTGTGGATGAATTCTGAAGAGAGTCTGAAAGAACAAAGAGAAAAAAACGACTTGATTGAAGAGTGTAGGTGATTTGAAAGAAGCTGTGCAAAAATTGGCCACTAACACTGGACTTTGTATTCATGGAATTTGAGGTCACAAGGAAATCATTGTTTTTTAAGTTTATCATAGTAGAAGATAGTTGGTTCAACACATGACAAAATAATGCAGCTAGCAAGGTAGCAAATACACTTCTATAATTTAGCTACCTTTATATAGGTGCTACATCTTACGTATCTGTGTGGCAAGACAATTTCTGCTCTGCAGCTGTGGTACAATCTACAGCAAGTTCGTTTTTCTTTCATTGCAGCTGCAACAAAACTAAAAAGAAAAAATGTTAAGTCAAACATGGGTGCATAATTGTCTTTATTTTGTATTCTTTATTTACTCATCAAATACAGGTAATGATTTTTTTTCTCTACACCCTCTAAGCCCACGTTCATAAACCTGGGAATTGGATGCAAGTTTTATAATATTCTTATTTGCATAGGGATCAGTATGCATTCCATCATATACATATGTTCATTTTTTTTCTTGCAGTCCTACCTGTGCTGAACACAAAATCGGATGTAATAATGCACAGTTTGGGCCACTATGAACCACAGTAAACAGAGCACTTGGATATTTTTATGTTTTTAGTGAAACTAAATGTAAAAGCATACTAAAGTTATGGGCTTAAGCTTAGATGTTTCAAATAAGGGAGGTATCATAGACAGCCAAAGACAGCTGTCATGTTCAAGTACAGTGTCCTATAGGATAATAATCCCACCAGTCCCTGGGTCCTTTGAGGCATTTCTTTTTCTTTACAAGTTCAGCTTGTGACTGCTACCGATGCCTGTTTCTATCCTTCGTGTTGCAGCCTGTTCATACTCTCTCCTATTACAAGTAAAGAATACCCTGCAATATGTTTCTTGAACAGAAGTAAAAGCAAAGTATTCAGGCCTTGTAATTTCTTACTTTCTTTGATCACAGCTGGGTGGCAATATAGACTAGAGAGACTAATGACTTCAAATGAAAAAGTATTGCCCACACATTCAAACACATTTAGCTATCCTTTTCCCACCTTCCCCAAGCAACATGAAAAAAATCAGACTTTTTTTTTAAGAAAAAAAGCTTCTACAAAAGTGGATGAACAGAAGCTAAAACCAACAGGCCTCAGGTAACCGTGATACTAATTTTCTAACCACAAGGTTGTGGTGCAGGATATATCTCACTCCATTACTGTCAAAGTTCAGCATTTAACTCTCTGATTACTGAAAGACGTATGAACAGACATAAAGCAGACACACACTGGTAAAGACGGGTTCCAGCTCACATACAGCTCTGCACCTTGTGTTTCCTATTGCCTTCTCCATTGGGCCCTTCAATGTGATATGTAAAGTCAAAAGACTGTCAGTGTAAAGTAAAGGAGCAATATTAAAGAATGTTCATGTCAATACTTCTGGCAGTGAAGACAGGAAAGTAATAAGAACATTAAATAAACTGTGATAATCTAAAAATACTTCTAAAATCCTCTAATTGTTTTCTTGGTCTTTTTGTACATAGAATTTCTTCATCAGTAACAGGAGACAAACTATAACCAAAAGCTCAAAAATGTAGTAAAAGTGTGACAATGGGCCATAGCCCATGGGGTACGGCCTTACAGAGAAGAGGGGTCCAGCAGAGCTGGTCGATATTCAAGGATCACCACCTCCAAGCTCAAGGAAGATCCATCCCAGCATGTTGGGAGTCAAGCAAAGGTGGCAGTAGGCCTGCACAGGGGAGGAAGGATCTCCTAAACAAACTCAGACATTAAAAAAAAACGTACAAGAGGTGGAAGCCAATGTGGGGTAGGAAAGCCAAGGCCAGCTTAGAGACGACTCTGGTGAGGGATGCGAATGGCAACAAGAAAGTACAAGCACATTAGCAGCAAAACGAAAACTTGGGAAACATGCTCCCACTGTTTAAAGGGGCAGGGGAACTGCTGACAAATGACATGAGGAAGGACAAGGTTCTCAGTACCTTCTCTGCCTCAGTCTTTTACTGGTAAGCCTGGAGCAAATAATCCTAGAAAACATTTTCAAACTCATGAAGGACAAGAAAGTGACTGGGATTAGTCACCATCGATTTACAAAGGGGAAATCACGCTCTGATGGCCATCTACAATGAGGTGACTAGCTTGGTGGATGAGGTTTTTGATACTGACTGTCTCCCATAACATCAAAGCGGCCAGAGCGGCTGACTGCTTCGGACTGCGCGGACAGCGGCAGCTGCAGCGGTAAGAGTGGCTGTTTCTCAGGCTGTTGGGCGGACTGAGGCCAGCGGGGCCTTTGCTGGGGTCGCTGAGGCTGAGGGTGTGAGTGGGACCAGAACAGAGTGGGAATCTCGCGAGGCGGGCGCCAGCTGAGGTGGGCAGGAGGCAGCCGGCTGCCCGTGACGCTCAAAAGCGACCGGAGCCGTCCAGCAGCTCCTGTTGGAGGCTCCAGGAGTGCGGAGATCGTGGACCCTGGGCAGGAGAGGGGAAAGGGAGCAGTTACTTGGCTTATTCTGTTATTGGTCTTTTTTTTTTTCTCTTTTTGCCATGGTTGCCACTAGACAGAAATACACCAGGAGAAGAAGTGTGGGCACCCAACAGTGCTCCAGCACAGGAACACAGCTGTGCCAGCTGCCGGCTGCAGGGAGCGCCTGGGCCTGGGCCTGCCAGAGGCTGGAGCTCGGGGGAGGGGGGG
>NW_009717579.1:0-1820 GCF_000703405.1 Apaloderma vittatum | reverse complement strand
TGGCCTCCATCATCTGCCCAGCTGCCTCTGCAGAACAAGTATGGGACTCTGGAACAGGAGAGCCAAGGAAGTGAGGAGGCGGATGGATGTGCTCCCTTGGGGCTGACTACGGTGAGCGAGTCAGCCTCAGGCATCAGGACCAGCCCAACAAAAAAGAAAAAGAGGGTAGCTGTCATTGGCCACTCCATCCTGAGTGGAACGGAGTATCCCATCTGCCGCCTGGACCCAGCCCACAGGGAAGTCTATTGCCTTCTTGGAGCTCAGATTAGTGACATTACCAAAAAGCTTCCTAGTCTAGTGCATCCCGCTGATTACTACCCATTGCTGGTTGTCCAGGCTGGCAGTGATGAGATCAAACAAAGGAGTACAAAGAGAATTAAAAAGGACTTTAAGTCGCTAGGCCAGTTGATCAAAGGATCGAGGGCACAGGTAGTTTTCTATCCCTTCAGTAGCAGGTAGGAATACTGAAACGGACAGAAAAGTACATGCAGTTAATGCATGGCTTAAAGACTGGTACCACAGCAATATTTTGGGTCTTATGATCATGGGGAAGTTTACTCAGCACCAGGCATGAGAAATATAGATGGAGGGGGCTGTCTCAGAGAAGGAGGAGAATTCTTGCTGGTGAGTTGGCGGGATTAATCGGTTGGTTGGAAGGGGGAAGGGGATAAAAAGTGGCTCACTTCAGAAGAGCCAGGGTTAGGTGTCAAAATGCCAGGGTTATGTATCAAAACAATGACACGAGCCAGGGTTAGGTGTCAAAATGCCAGGGTTAGGTATCAAAACAATGACACAGCTTAAGTGCATCCACTCCAACATGGATGGCACAAGCAAGGGTAACAGATGCTTCTCCATTAAATCTCTTAAGTGTCTGTATACCAATGCAAGAAGCATGGGGAATAAGCAGGGGAAATTAGAACCCAGTGTGTGGTTGGAGAACTACGATCTCATTGTGATTACAGAGACGTAGTGAGGCAACTCGAATAACTGGAATGTGGGCCTTGATGGCTCTGTCCTTTTTAGGAAAGGCAAGGCGCGGTGGTGGAGTTGCTCTTTACGTGAGAGAGCAACTGGAATGTACTGAGATCTATCCAGGGGCGGATGAGGAGCAAGTCGAGAGTTTGTGGTTAAGAATGAAGGGGCAAGCTAGCATGGGTGATACTGTGGTCGGTGTCTACTAACCTGATAGGGAGGAGAAAGTGGATGAGGCTTTTTACAGGCAGCTGTCAGTAGCCTCTCAGTCACAGGCCCTGGTTCTCATGGGGGATTTCAATTCCCCAGATATTTGCTGGAAGGCCTACACAGCCAGCCATCCTCAGTCCAGCAGCTTCCTCCAGTGCATGGATGATAATTTTTTGATGCAAATGGTGAATGAACCAACCAGGAGAGGAGCACTGCTGGACCTTGTGCTCACCAACAGGGAAGGTCTAGTTGAAGAGGTGAAGGTTGAGGGCAATCTTGGCTGCAGCGACCATGAGATGGTAGAGTTCAGGATCTTGTGCAGTATGAACAGAATACCAAGCAGGATCGCAACTCTGGACTTTAGCAGGGCCAACTTTGGCCTTTTCAAGCAATTGCTAGGGGAAACCCCATGGGACATGGAACTGGAAGGTAAAGGGGCTAAAGAGAGTTGGTCAGGATTCAAGGATCACTTCTTCCAGGCTCAGGATCAATGCATCCCAACAGGTGGGAAATCAAGAAAGAGATCCAGAAGACCTGCATAGTTAACCAGGGATCTGCTGGGCAGACTCAGGTGGAAGGGGAGGGTGTGTAAATTGTGCCTAGAGACAGGATAAGGAGGTTATTAGGAGCAGTCAGCA
>NW_009717578.1:0-39954 GCF_000703405.1 Apaloderma vittatum | reverse complement strand
AGCCCTTCCCATATCTTTGTTTGCAAAGCCTGGCCATGATGATAGTGATGTCTGGACATTCCAGGTGTTTTACTGTAACTCACAGTGTGAAAAATGGCATAAAATCACAAATTGTAATGTCTCCTTTTGTGATAGAATATTATCATTGTACTAACAAATAAGGAAGGATGTAGAACAACCGTTCTGGAAAATGCATTTTCAGAAGGTTTCAGAAAAGCTACTTGTAACAAATACATGGAGAAAACCTTATTTTTGTTTTAGTCCTTAAACCAGGACCACATTGGAGATGGCTGGTTTTGAAAAGTGAAAGAATGCTGAGAGCAGAGGACTCCTCGCTGCAGATGCTTTGAGCTCAAATAGAAGTGTGGGCGGTTTGGATATGTTTACATCAGTATGCATGAGAGAAGCAGGGTAGGAGAGAGGAATGGTCAGTTCTTTTTACCAGCTGTTCTTCTTCCCCAATGACCAGTTGGAGTGCCACCTTTTGCAAGCAAAGGGACCTAGTCTGGGCAGAGACACAAAACTTTTCTTTTGAATCACCCACAATTGCAAAAAGCGATTAATACAGCCGGACGATATACTGCTCCTCTGATTTATATGTAAATGTGCAATTGTGTGTATTGTCAATTCCTCATTTATAGATGGCAATCAGTAGCTAGAAAAGGCTTCCACTAAAATGACTCCTGTAACTATATGGGATTTTCAGCCTCCATGCAGATATTTTTTTATCTTGCTCCAACATTTTCTCTTACAATGTGTACTGATGGACAGTCTTGAGTCCAAACTATTTTTCTGATCATATTTTGAATATAGTGACATCTTATTTTGATCATGCTAACTGACTTTCTGGATATATAAAGGAAGGAAAGGATGACGTAATTGTTAATGTAGTTAAGTATGGGTAAATTTCCTATCTAGAGATAAATGGATTATTGATAGCACTGTAAAATCCCCAGATAAATATTGCCACCATTGTAATACATTTTTTCCAATGCATTAATTAAACAAAGATTTTTGTGATACAAGCACGATCTAAAAAGGATTAGTCTGAAAAACTGTTTTTAAAAGTCTATCTTACTTTTACTTGCTTGTTTTCACTTACAGGATTTCCTATACTCCTGATAAACAGCTTTCTGCTTCCTTTGTCCATGGCTCTGTAATATGTAAACTACTAGCATAATGAGGAAATACTTAAATTAAAACACAATATGCATTGATTTCTTCTTAATTCCATAACGAAATTTTCTTAATATGTTTAGTAAGAATACGTCTCAGGATCCATTTTCTTTCAGGAGCTACACTTGCTTTTAAAACAGATTTCTCTTTTCCCTTAGCACATTTGTTGTTCCAAATATAAACTTTCTTTTTAATGTTCTGCCATTAATCACTCTTATTCCATTCCAGAAAACTATTACTGCTCTAGCTCAATGATTTTTATAATTTTTTAAAATTTTAATATTTTATTGGAAATCTAGAGCCTAATAATTTGTTCTATGATGGAATTTGAGAGCTTCTCATAAAAGATAGTCAAATTATGTGGCAGAATCTGTTTCCTAAGAGGATGAATAAGACATGTTTTGGATGGTAATAGACACATTTGATCATATGAATTTATGCTAACATGTTAAACAAATCTGTCGTTCTCAGAACATTGGGAAGAAAGTTCTCCTCTCACCTCATAACTGAATAACAGAGAAAGTACATTGTTCCATGCTACCGTCACAGGTACTTGAGATTCAAAGACAAAAATCTAAATTGTAAAGACCACAAATTTCATGATTACCGTTCTGAAATGTCTCTCCTTGAATAAAAATATTCTCAAACGAGAGCCTTATACTTGATGAAGACCAGATCTGAAATCAAATATTTTTTATCCTCATAGGATTTGTTGCTATAGGATTAGGATTTAAAATAATAATTAAAAAAAAATCAGTGAAGACTTAAGGAGCACCAAAGGCCAGAATACTTATTACTTGCTCAAATGAGCACTTCCAGTAAAATAAATGGAATGATTCACACAATTTCTACTCATCCTGAGCTGAATTTCAAGAACTGTGTAACTTAGGTGCACTTGCAATGTAAGGCTGTACTGACTAAATCACACTGAGGTGTTTAAACAGGATTGCATCATTCCATGATTGTCCGTTATTTTTTTAGCATCGCTGCATGGACATTCACCAATATTCACCAGAGCCAAAGAATATGGAAAAAAATATTTTAAAATAGGACTCTCAGAAGAAAAATATAACATTACTATATTATCAGGAACTTTGGAAAGAAATACTGAACTTTTCCTCAGATATTTTTTCACCTCCTTTGCAGAAATTTATATGTCCTCTGAAATAAGAGAAGTCTTGAAGGGCTAAACCCATCTCTTTACTGTATGTCAAAGCACTCAGTAAATGTTATCTTGGAAAGTCTCCAACACTCTTTTCTAAATATGTCTTTAGCAGATTCATGACATATTGACATATTTTCAGGATACCTGAAATTCATAAATTGGATCATACTCCACTGACTCACTCTGCTTTTATGGTAAATTCTTTTTTTTCCCCTGTGAATAATAACACTTTTTTTACTACAGAGTTTCAAGGGTGTGGGTTTTTTAGTTCTTTTGGTTTTTATGATTCTTAATTGAAATCCATTAATTAAAAAACCCACACTAATTTTCTAATATAACCAGTAAGCTTCTGGACTTCTTTGCTGCAAAAGCATTGTGCTGACACTTGTTTTTCCAAGGGTTTTCTGCAAAAGCTGAGGGAAAAATAAGAGCTAACCATACAAGTAGCATCTCAGTGAAGTAGAATGTGATGGAGAACTTCATCCTGTTTCCGATCCTGCCTGTATTGGGCTACAGTCACTTGAGATGGACCTTGGTCATGCAGCATTCACAGAGGATGTGTGACACCCTCCCCCATCATGCTGTCCCCCAGACACTTCCTTCATTAGGCTTAGACAGTCTTTCCCACTTCAGCTCCTAAATCCTGTCCCTGCTCAGCAGTCTTCAGCTATGTAGTGCCTCCTCCTACCTTTTTCTTCTATTCTAGGTGGTTTTTTATATGCTAATATCATAAGTCAAGATAAATTGATATACTAAGTTTAAGTACAGTGGAATAATTAAGGTCTGTTATTGTGCTGCATCCTGCAAAGTAACTCAAAGGTGTGAATATGTCATTCCAGATGACTGGAAGTTATAATTTCATTTAGGCTATGTATTTGTCTGACACTTAAAACAAGAAAGAAGGAACTGGCTACTGTGTGCTACTACATCAGTGCCGTGTAACAGCAATTTAAATATTTCCTTTACCTTGGTACTATATACCCATGGTAAATTACGTGACAGAAGGATGACAGAAGATACACACTTGAGTGACTGTCAGGAGCACTGCGGTTTGAAGATTCTGAAGGACTCTAATTCTCAGAGCATAATCTTCCCAGACCATGTTCCTTTAATTTCATAACCTGGCTTAACATGCTAAACTAATAAAATGCACTATGTGAGGATTATGCCTGAAAATCAGATGTGATTATAATTAATAATCCTCACATTTTAAAGAGCATTTTAAGAACTTTGAACTGCCAGTATTTAAATTAGTTCAGTTACACTCTGTAAAGCTCCATAAAATTTACAGCTTTATAAGACTAGCTTGGAGGGTTGATAGCAGTGACAGCTCTTCACAGTTTGATAGACATTCTAAAAATGTTAAGCAAAAAAAAATAAAAATAAAATTAATCTCATGTAATGAAACCAAGATCTTTTGCTTCCTTAAATGTTTCAGGTAAATTTGTAGAAGTTAGGGGGGGAGGGGGAAGTAATTTTCTTCTCCCTCATTGTATAGAAACAGTTGAGCTTAAACTAGGCTAGCAAGCAGAGAAAACGTAACATTTCTTGAACTAAATGTTTGAAAGCAAATCATCCAGAAAAGGAAAGAGAAGACATGGAATATGGAAAAAAAAAGGTGTGAGTAGAAATCACTACTATGTATGAGAGAGAGGAAAAACTTAAATAAAGTTTACAGCCATAGCTCCCAACTTGCAGTTGAATCTAGCTATTTCTCCCCAAGGTTTTGGAGGAAGAAAAGAGAGACATTGTCAGTATTGTTAATTTCAAAAGTTATGACTTGGGTCTGTATATAACAAAAAGTCCTGGATATTGTTTTTTGTAATTTAAATTATACTTCTGGGGAAATTTTATTCTCCAGTTGGATTTTTGGTTTTCAGAATGTCCTTGGCATATTTCACTTCAGTCATGATACTAAAATTTGATATTTCTAATGAAAGTTAAGATTCTTACAGAATCTGAAGGCTCCATGCATTACATGCAAAAACATTAAATATCCTTATAA
Source organism: Apaloderma vittatum (assembly GCF_000703405.1). Lineage (NCBI taxonomy): Eukaryota > Metazoa > Chordata > Aves > Trogoniformes > Trogonidae > Apaloderma > Apaloderma vittatum. Next base: position 35,608 of record NW_009717578.1, on the reverse strand, counting down.
AAAGACAGAGAGACGCTAGCACTGCATCTTGTTAATCCTTAATACCTTAGAAGTGCTGAGGATCCTCAAAATTATTAAAAAGCTTTAACAACAAGATGGAAAAATTAATATCATACTTTCTTTGGATGTCACTATAGATCCTCATATCCAAGTTCTTCCTGTGTAATATATCCATTGAGACTTTATCATGTGGTAGTTTGATTACTACAACATCCTTCACAAATGAAATTTTCCCATGTTTCCCACTAGAACACTGCTGGAAAAAACATTTTCTTATTCTGTTAACATAAGCAATTTCTGAACCTCCCTATCATTTCCCAGTTTTATTCTACAATTAACTATTGATTCTACATACAAAATATTACAGTTTATTCTTTATCATTCATTCTAACAGTTTATTCTTTATCATTCATTCTAACAGTTTATTCTTTAACATTCTTTCTAACTGGATTGTGGTTTTTTATGTGACAAGTTTTAATATACACCAAAATTATTCTGCAGAAGACTTATTGCCCTTACTATCCAAGAACTTGGAATGGATGATAGAAATGTCCCTCACTGTTTCACATCTGAAAATGAAAGGCATAAATGTGGAAAATTTATCCAATTTAGGGTTAAATTCCAGTGAACTGAACAGCTGAAAAGAGCTTGTATGAATAATTATAATGACTGTGTTACAGAACTCTGCACTGTCTTGACTTGGTTTGTTTAGACTAAAGAAAATTGATATTGCAGAATGAAATCATAGAAGCAGGTCCTGAGCCAGCTCCTGCCGATGAAATTGGAGATTTCTTCAGTGTCTAGAAATAGCCTTACGTAAATTCTGCCAGATATCATGATTCTGGGCTGATATTTTTGGTTTGGCAAGGTATGTTAAATGGATTCAAGTTTCTAGATAAACATTTCATGCAGCTCAGTCCCAGATGGTTTTTTTCAAGTACAGAAATGTAGATAGGATCCACATAAATTCACTCCAGTAATCACGATAAGCAAACTTTTCATTCAAAGGATTTTTTTATCCCAATTCAGTAGTAATTTGGGTTCTGATCTTTAAATAGAGACTTAAAAGCCATTTGGACTTAGCAACTGTACTATTTGTAAGTGCAGTAACAGAAACACTTATCAATTTCCCAGGCATGGAGAAATCAATTGGAAAGGAAGATTCACTACACATATAGACTGAAGACATTTAAATAATAAATAATAAGCTTTATGTACAAAGTTGTATGACATTATACTATGTGACAATGTTGAGTTGTCATGTTTTGAGCTGGCTGCCTGGTCTGGCAACAAAGAACCCTGCAACCACTCACTCCTTCCCATAAGGAAAATGAGGGGTGAAGAAATTCCAAAAAAGTCTCAGGGATTGAGATTAGGATCAGAGGGATTCATTCGCCCCTTATGGTCCCAGGTAAAATCAGAGTAGACTTGGGGAGTAAACATAAATTTAATTTACTACCACCAGTTTACTAGATCAGAGTAGGACAATGAGAGGAATAAATAAATAAATGCATGCAACTTGTTTTTAAATACTCTTTCTCCATCCACCCCTCCCTCCTTCCTGGCTACCTCCTCCTCCCCCTCATTGGTGCAGGGGGTGCAATCCGTCTCATTGACAATCCTTCCTTGACAGGAAAGGGAGCTTCTCACAATCTTCCCCTGATGCCACATGGTGCCCATCTCATGGGAGGACTCCACGTAAGTCCTTCCTGTCAGAGGGGGATCCTCTTTGTGGTTGTGGGTTGCTTGGGTGCATTTTCCGCTCCTGCATGGTCTCTCACTCCCCTGTCATGGGGTCCTCCATGTACTGCTGCATCTTGGATGTCTCACTAGTGTCGATCTCCCGAATTTACAGGCAGTCATCTCCCTACCATCTCACGAACGGACTCTGGGGAAACTCTCTGCTCCGGTGCCTTTCTTCCACCCCCTTTCTCACTAACCATGTTTCGTGCTCTTCTCTGCACTGGACCTGTGGAAGTTAAGGAAGAATGGGTATAGTTAAGTGTCTCAGAGAAAAAACGGTAAACACTGAGACATTGTGAGAATAATTTCTTTCCTTAAAGATGACACAGCATGAGTTTTCAAATGTCAGGCTTCAAGTATGAGCTGTAATCACTCTTAATCATCCATAATGAACTAAAGTATTTCAAGAAGAGATGTAGTCCTTTTGTAACATATTGGAGAGAATGACAATTATGTCTATGTTATTAGAGCTGTGCAGAAAATTTTGAAGTTTAATATAAATTTCTTTAATAATCTCACAGACGTTGTTGACTGGCATCTATGTTTGATTACTCATTACATGAAGAACACCAGTTCAAAGAGCATCCAGAATAACAAAGTAATAAGGAGGGACTTACTAACCAATTTTTTTCCATAACGTTTCATGTGGAATACATAAAAAAAAAATTGAGGAGAACTGAAAATGCCTGATATAAATCTTTGTCATTTCCTATAAGAATGGAAACAAACAAACAAACAAACAAACAAGCTTTATTCCTGAAGGAGAGGAAATAAGGAAAAAAACCAAGTCTGTAACTTCTAGGCTGCTAAAACTTCCACGCTTTTTCCCACAGTGTAAAATTGCACATCCAAAGGTTAAATTATTTTTTTGTTAATGAAAATATGACATAAATATAAACAGAATTCAAATTTTAAAATCCTAAGACATGCATTTCTTTCAGCATTTATGGTAGCTGCAGTTTGATTTCCCCGTCAAAAAAGTATATATGGCTTAGAAAAAAACAAAACTAAGAAAGTGAATACTTTTTTATTTTTTGATATAAACATAAAATATGAAAAATGTCAATTTATAGTAATAATCCAAGAACTATATGAGAAATTAGTGTTGCAATAGTATACACACCTACTGAGTATTCTCTCATTAACTTGCTACCTGTGGTATCCTTTAGCTAGTAGTGAAACTCTACAACCAAAGGGAGTGTAGACTTACTGTTGCATAGCTTATGGTTCCTCAGAGCCATGTAGGAGAAGGACATGCAGAACCCTAAACACACTGAACAGGTAAATTCCAGTGGAACTTGACAGAATAATGCTTGCTTTGTCCAGCATTCATCAAGGCAAACAAAATTAAATAGAAAATACCAATTTAAGAACACATTTTGTCAGACGTATCTGATACAGCTTAATATATAATGTATCACAGTGACCATACCCATCTAAAGGTTACACAACTTACAGTGTGTTCTGTCTTTACTAGAAGTAACATGATAAACTCGCTGGTTTCTGTGAACAGAGGAGTCAGTAATCGTTCATTGGCAAAGGATAACTGAGAGGAAGGCAAGAAAAATAAGATGGATGGCGGAAAAAATTTCTAAAAAGGGAAAATAGCAATTTCAATTGGAACAACATGGAAAGAAGCAAAGTACTCGGAAGTAAAATACGAATTAAATCATATAAAAGATGACAGAAAAACACCACTCATCCCTATTTTATCTTAAAAGAAAGATTTTCCTTCTAATTTAGTAAGTCATTCATTTTGTATGACTTTAGGCAACTAAGAGTTAAGAATCTAGTTTACAGTGATCCTGCGAGATCCTTCTGACACACTAAAAAAAATAAGCATTTTCATCACTTCTTCTGTTTAACCTTGTCGTGATTGGACTCCAGATGGCAACTTAGCTCCACACATCCATTCATTCATTGCCCCCAATTGGGATGAGGGTAGAATAAGAGTAAAGGTCAGAAAACTCATAGATTGAGCTAAAAACAATTTAATAGGTAAATCAAAAGCCATGTGCACAAGCAAACTAAAACAAGGAATTGCTTCACCACTTCCCAACAGCAAGCAGGTGTTCAGTCATCTCCAGGACAGCAGGGCTACATCAAGTATAATGGCTACTTGGGTGTGGATACACTTTACAGTTAGCTGTGCTGGCAGTACTGCGTTGCAGAATTAAGACTTTCGTCCTTGAGCTCTTTTCTAAACAAGTACCTAACTCTTGCTTGCTAATTATGAAAAGAGACCCTGACCAGCTGAATATAGCTCATGTTGGGAGTTTGTCCGTGAGAATGAACAGATAAGAGGCTTTTTGCACACAAGATGTGCATGGGAGTGAATGGGAGAGTATGATCAAAGTAGACCTGGGAAAGTCTGTTCTTCCTGTGTGATAAGAGTGTGATTGGAGGAGTACACGAGCTAATAACAACCCTGGCTGCATAGTCTGGTCTCTTGTTTGTAATCCATAAATAGTGCTTCTTGCTAAGAAGTATAAATATGCGTGTCTGCCTGCAATAAAGCGAATTCCATTTTCCACCACCTCGGAGTTCGTGCATGCCTCTCCACACTTGGGAAGATCAACATCATCACTCCAAACTTATGACATCTGCCAGCATATGATATCATGTGGCATGGAATATCCCTTTGGTCACTTGAGGCCAACTGTCCCACCTGTGTACACTTCCATTTCTGGTGCACCTCAACCTACTCTCTAGTGGGGTAGGGTGAAGAGTAGAAAAGGCCTTGACTCTGTGTAAACTCTGCTCAACAACAGCTGAAATATCCCTGTGTTGTTGAATGTTCTGGACACAAATCCAAAATGTAACACCACAGGGCCCGTTATGAAGAAAATTAACTCTGAATATATACATATAGTACTTATATTAAGTCTCTCTCTATACACTGTGTATATACATACACACACATACTCTCACACTCTCTCTATATATCCACTGTATATATATAGTGTGGATGTATAGTATAGATGTAGTGTGTATGTCTATACTTATTTAGTACAACTGAAATTACAGCGGTCTAATGTGAGATTCGTTATTAGGACCAATCTAAATATCAGAGAAAAAGAAAGAAGTTAATAAATGGTTATTACTACACAGGGGAAAAAAATAGTCTCCATAATAATAATGGAGCTAAAAGTTTTATGTACAACCTTCCTAGTTTTTGCTTCTTTTTCTGGTGTTATTCTCTGCTTCATGGCTTTAGTCTGGGGGTTGTACAGTGATGTGGGGCCTCTGGTGCCCAGTCTGTGCCCCATCTCTTATCATCTCCTGCCTGTTCTCTGTATCCATCCTGCATCTTCACATCTCAACGCTTTTGTTGCTGTACCAGGACTGTATTTCTCCATACTTCATCATTATAAGAGTCATAAATAGCTTTTTCTACACAGACAATCATCTTGTCACTAATTGCAGTAGTAACACTTGCTACTAGTGCCCACATGAAAAAAATCTGTTGTACCATGAAAAGACAAGCAAAGTAACACAAAATAAGCATAGCTGCCTTTTCAGAAGATAAAAAAAAAGATCCATGCAAGTGAAAAAGAAATCAGACAGAGAACCCTGTAAAGCCTCACACTTGAAGCCTTGCAAACTGAATGCGAAGCCTTTGGCCCATTACTAACAATGGTAATGCTGTATTACTGTAGGCTACAGGGTTACATTATCATGTTTAATATCATGTTAGAATCCAGTTGGGCAGAGGTGTTTCAAACAAGCTAAGATTTTTATATCTTCCTGAAATACAACATGAATGTAATGATTCCTCATCATAACATCTTACTACAGAGTTTCTACTTAAACAACATAACGGTTTTGGTAGCAGTGGCATTGGCTGTGTTCATCTCCCCCATGTTCTGTCATCTAGCCTTGGTAGATCCACTGTAGTCTATTGTCTCATGAAGTTTAAACTGACATCCACCTGGAAGTAACAATAATTTTCAGTGACTGTTGATATCAAGATTTATGAATATATTTAATATCCTTTTTTTAAAAAAACTGGGAGAAAAAATCTTCAGAAGTGCTATATAAACTGATATATAAGCTGTAGCTGTTACAAGATGCATAAAACAATACATAGAAGACAAAGGCCTCTGCAATGTATTACTTTAACTACTCCCCAAGACTGCTCCTAATTTTATATCCAGTGAAATGTTCTGTACTTCTGTTAAAAATGTTAGAAGCTGAAAAGAGTTTATTATTTTTCCAGTGGATCAAATTTAGCTATAGTACTTTATATCTGAAATGAAGTATGTCTGGTGTGACATAATGAAAAAAGTAATACACAGGAGGAAAATTCAAAATAAGGAAGTTGAAAGGATCATAGAAGAGTACAGAGACACAATTCATCAGCAATGACAAAGAGCCCCTTGCTATTGCAGTAAGTAAAACTTTAGTCGAGTGTATGAGACGGACAAAGATTGAGTAAAATTAGTAAAGCCTGTGGTAAAAAAATACATTAAGACCTCACTTTATTTTAAATATTCCAGAGTATCAAAATTCTTGGAATTTACATTAAATTAAAATGCTCTTAAACATTTGCGAAAAGGTCCACTGTGTGGTTAATTTCCACAGACAAGCTAACAATGATTATCAGTAAAATTTGTACCGTACAGTAAACATCACCATTAGTTTCATTACAAAAACTGTCATTAGTTGACCTCTAAGGTCCCTTCCAACCTAGGCCATTCTGTGATTCCATGATTCCGTGATTCTACAATTCTATGATTCTATGATTAGTAAAACCATCATTAGTTTCCACTACTTTCACTTCAGCTTAAGCCAGCGTGTGATGTAGAGCACTCACACACAAGAGCTGTGCAAAAGCTAGTCAAGGACTAAATCCGAGACAGGTGAAGTTGGAGTCAATCAAGGAAATGAAATGCAGACAGAAAAAAATCTGGTAACTGAGACGAAGAAGAAGGAATAATATCAACAGACAGAGAAGAAAAGTTCTTTAAAAACCTCATGTGTAACAGTGATTTGAGGGGTAACATGAAACTTGGGTGAGAGCATCAAAATGTCACTGACAAACCCATTCAATGAACCTCAGTTTAAAGAGCTGAAAATGTACTGGGTCAATATTTAGTAGTGATTTTCCTACTGTTTTTATGCTCAGCTTAGTATGACTTAGGCAAATGTGCCTTTGCATGTTTTTAGACCATTAAGTTTAATTCTGAGTTTAATTTGATGCAAAGCTTAAGGGAATTTGGAAACAGGCCTCTTTCATATTTGACTGGTGAATAAAGACTATGTCTAGCCACTCACTACTTGCTAGTAATAAGAGTGAACAGTTTTTATTCATGCTTCTGTAATATGTTGTTGTAAAAGGTGATTTAAACATCAAGAAGTCTTTGCAGAAAATTAATCCTAAGTGTTTTGGTATTTCTTTTTTTCTCAAAGCAATTTTAATAGTTGATTTAGAGTTACAGTGAGATTATTCAAGATAGAACTAAGCTGGTCAAATCTTTTGAGCAAAAAAATACATTTACTTATTTTTTCAATACTGGAGTCATTAGCAAAAAATGACAATATGATCATTTATTTACTCTATCTTTATTCTTAACCTTATGCATGTTAATACTAAAATGAACATCTGTAAGTAAGTACGTACTTTGGTATATATTTTAGAACTTAAAGAAAAGTAGGAGAAAGATGAACAGAGAACCAGGCACTAAGATATTTTCTAGACTAGATAGGAATATTTTTTGCCATATATTGTCATGTTTGCTTCTAAGAAACAATTCTATAGAGTTAGGTTTGTTGATTTTTATTCATTTGTTAATTTAGGCTATAATTTAGGTGAAGTTTGAAAGATGGTTTTATTGCCAGTTAGCTCAGTGAGTTGAATGTGGCGCTGACAATGCCAAGGTTGCAGATTCAATTCCCATTCAGTCCCCATGTGTTGCCTGATCTAGTCGAGAGGTGGCGTCCCTGGTAGCAGGGAGGCTGGATTAAAATGATCTCTAAGGTCCTTTCCAGCCTAGGCCATTCTATGATTTTGCTTTTTTTTTAATTCTTTTGCTGCCTTTTAGCTTCTTATGGGAATAGGTGACTGATCACCCACAGAAAAGACCCAAGATTCAGAGACATACCATCGAAAAACCTTAATATCTTGTATTTAAATCAGTGGTAAAACACTGGCAGGGAAACATGAGCCAGAGAAAGGAAAAACTGCCATGGTTCAGGAAGCTCAAGAAAAAATCTGTCAAGTTTTTGTCTTCTCTCTTTCTTTTCTTTCATTTCTCTTTCCAGTAACAACTACTGGAATTGAACATATCCTTTCAGCCAAAGGAGACACTAACTGAGGATGCAAATGGGGCCAAAAGCTGGAAGTGAGGCTGAGATAACACTTTTAATGCATAAAAAATAATTAATTAAATAGTTTTAAAAAAATAATTAAATAGCAAGCAAAGGCTGCCTGTGCAATGAGGAGAACAAAGACATGGGAGGTGATGCAAACTGAAGGGACCTGTGATCAGAACCTAGATCTCAACTGCAGTAAAGTCTGTGTGGTGGAGAGACTTCACTATAAGTTCCTTTTTGAGCTTCACTCACAGGTCAAATACATGGACTTCACTGCAAGGGTCAAACTATCAGTTTATTAGAACTACACTTACAGGTCTAATATGTCACAATGCAGGTTTTACGGACACAATGGAAGAATACACTACTGCAATTACAGAAGGAAACAGCACAACAATATGCAAGACATGCTATTACAGAACTCAAGTGATTCCCAGGAAAAATCATAGAATGTCCTAGGCTGGAAGGCACCTTAAAGATCATTTAATCCAACCTCCCTGTCATGGGCAGAGATGCCTCTCAACTAGATCAGGCAACACATGGGGACCGAATGGGGATCGAACCCACGACTTTGGTGTTATCAGCACCATGCTCCAACTGACTGAGCTAACCGGCACCCTACTAGTACAGATTTAAGAAGCGTGCAAGTTAGTAACAATAGCACTCCTAAAGTATGTCACACACGTTTTAGAAACTTACTGAATTGTGTCACTCGGTAAAAACATTCATAGATAAAGATTCAGCTTAACAGATACTACAAAAATCTTGCTGTGTTGCTACACTTTCAAAGAAAGCAAGTAAGTTTATGTATTTCTGGTGCTATTTAACAGACACATTGGGAAATCAAATTAAAGGGCTGGCTTTGAAATGGATATTACAAAGAAACAAGATATTCTGCTTCATTTTATGTAAATCATGAACATTCAGTTATATGACTGAGGTGATTATCTTGAGTTGAAGTCATCTCACCCAGCTTAAAATGTTTAAATGAATAGATCTGCTCCTTTTTTTGCTCCTTTTTTTTTGCAATCAATATTTATCAGCGTTTTACTTTTTTTCCTTCAAGCAGAAATAAAACCAATAATTTTTACGTCTTAGAAAACAAACAATACATAATTGAAAATATATCCTGTTTGTAAAGTAATCCAATGAAGATCCTTTGTCACAGCTTTATATTTGAAATACACATTGTCAATGACTTAGTAGGCTGTAATTCTTTGTGAAATGTTTTTAAATAGATGCATCCTGCCTCATATGATGATTTTTTGATTTGATTTTTTCTTAAATGAGGATGTGACTGTTTAAACAAAGGAAGGCTGAAGGATCAAGTAATGCAATGAGAGAGCAGAGTGCTGAGCTCAGTCAAAGAGTTCAGTTTGCATGAGGAAACTAGAGAGGAGTCTCAGCACATATAGCAAGAAGAGAGCAGGTAGTGATAAAGAGCTGGAAAATAAGGGAGTAGAGTCTCTTTCCACAGAAATGAGGAACTGAAATGAGAGATATTTCCCAGTAATTGGCATTATTTTGTGCTTTCTTTTCTCAGTGAAAACAGCAGCATGTTCAGAAATTTGGTACAGAGTTATCCGTTGCTGTATATACTTTTCCCTGACCGTTAAGGGTCATCTGAAGAAATAGAAATTAAAAAAATGCCAATCAACCGGCCGGCCAACCAACCAAAAAAAACAAACAAGAAAATCCATAAATTCAACAAACCGGTGAGAAGCCTAGGAAGTGATCTGAAGTAAATGCTCAGGACAGGTGATTGGACCAAGAGCTGTGTGTGCAGGGGCACACACAGTACTGTCTTTACAGAGGGAAATGCTAACATCCTCCAGAACGTGAAGGGGTAATCATAGAATCCTAGAATAGGTTCAGTTAGAAGGGACCATGCAAGGTCAGCTAGTACAACCTGCCCCCACAACAAGCAGAGACATCTTCAACTCAGAGCCCTTTCCAACCTGACTTTGAAGTTTCCAGGGGTGGGGCATGCACCATACTCATAATGAGGGCGCTTCGTGGCTGGATTCCCTGGCAGAGATCACTGGTGTGTACCAGCAGTAATTCAGCCAGAATCTTCCACAGATGACTTAGAACAATATTTCCACCAGCCAGTGTTATATTCACTTAAGTGGATAGGTCAGCTTGCGAAGTAATTTCCACATACATATGGGAAAAGCTGCTTTCAAATACAGCTGTGAAATCCAGAACTAAACAGTTCTCCTCTCAACACATTTCACTCCAGCACATTCTAGCATTTATTTATTTAATTATTTATTTTTCCCAAATGTAACTCTGTTCATTGGCAGGTAAGCTCCTTTAGCAATCTTCTACTGCCAGCAACACTTTCTAAACAGCAGTTTCTAAATTTTCCTTGTGGAATATATTTTATACACTATGAATTTTATTGGCAAAGTACAAGGAAAGTTTCCATTTGAAATATAAAATTGTGAAGCATCTTTTTCTTTCTTTTTTCATGTCTTAGCACTGCCCAGAACTAGCATTCTGTGAAGTGAACCACTGGTCACATCCACCCTGTATGCTGTTCAGTCTGGATTTGGGGGTTGGGCTAGATGATTTTTTGAGGTCCTTTCCAACCCCTAACATTCTGTGACTCTGTGGATCTTCCTTAGTATTAATGTAATATTCCAGTACCCCTTTGAAAAAATAATAAAAGAAAAAATATTAATTGGTTTTGTTTTGTTATTTTTTTAATTTAAAATTTTCCAAATGAAATAGCAGCACAGCAGTGACTTTTTAATTGCCAAAGGATGACCAGCAGCTAGTGGCTCTGCGGAGAAGTCCCCGGGAGTCCTGATAGACAACAGGCTGGACCTGTAAACAAGGCAATGTACCGTTGCAGCAAAGGTCAACAGTTTCCTGGGCTGCAAGAGGCTGAGTTTGCCAGCAGGCCAAGGGAGGTTTCCTCTCTGCTCAGTCCTGGTGACACATCTGAGTTCTCTGTCCAGTGCTGGGCTCCCTAAAACACAGACATGGAGACACTGGAGTGAGTCAAGCACATGGCCAAGAGAATGACCAAAGGACTGGAGCACCCTTCACATGAGGAGAGGGTGAAAGAGCTCAGACTATTAAGCCTGTAGAACAGAAGTCTCAGGGGGAACTTATCCATGTGTATGAAGACCTGATGTGGGACACGGACAGGGATGTAAAGAAGATGGAACTAGACTCTTCTCACTGCTCAATGACAGAACAAGAGACAATGCAGACAACCTAAAACACGAGAAATACCAATTAACCATAAGGAAGATTTTATTTATTTATTTTTATTTTTAAATTTATTGTGAGAGGAATCAGACACCGGAATAAGTCACCCAGGGAGGCTGCAGAGTTTCCATCTGCATAGGTATTAAAACCTGAATGGGCACCCTTCTGGATGACCTGCTCTATCTGACTCTGCTCTGAATAGGAGTTTAGACTAGATCATTGTTAGAAGTTTCCAGGCCTAAATATTCTGTGACTATAGATGAGCGGCTATAGGGAAGTGTAAAGCATACGAACACAGTATTGGACCCAAATTTGGTAAAGAATATGTTTTTTTTCTTGGAATTATTACTGGACTGAACTATCTTCCTGAAAAGCACTTAGAACTGGTGTACAGGAAAATGTGGAAAAATCAGAGTAACATGGAACTGAGTACAGATATATGCAAACTAACTTGACAATTCAAATAAGTTATTCACTTTCATTTTACAATAGCTTTTTTAAAAAATGAAGATTCTGTTTACAATAAAGTACCCCAACTCTTTGTATAAAGTCATGCTTAATATAACTCTGACCATTGTCATTAAAGGTGTACATTTATTGTGAATTGATTGATTTTCAGAAAATAAAAAAAAGTATTAAACAAGTGTCAACAATAATACTGTACATAACATCACTTAACAGCACTGTGATGAACTTTTTCCTAGTATACTAGATGTATGTAATTTGCACATGATTTCTTTTATACAGTTCCTTACCAATTTTCCATTTTCATGTGACAGGGAATGTTTAGGAATTGTTTCTTCAGAAAAAAACACCTGAAAATTGCTTCTTGGAAGTTCCAGGAATTCTACTTTTTTTGATATCTGTCAGCAAGCATTCTAGCCTGTATTTTCTCTTTAAAAAACCCAAAACTTTTAGCCATAAAAATTTGCATTATTATTTCTCAGTAGTAACTTATACAGTGGGAAGTCAATGGTAGTAGGTTCACTGAGTTAAGTGGTTCTAGAATTCATGATTCTGACAATAATTTTACCTTTATTAAATGCAGAATTAGTAAGAAATATTTAGTGCTTTATGCTATTGTACAATACTATATCATGTAGTAGATTGATATCAGTTCAAATCTTCTATGTAAAATAACAGGAGTTAGATTTTAGATCTAGCTGACTTTAACATCTGCACATTTTTTGTTGCATAATTTTGAGAAAATTGTTTATGTAGTTTTGTAAGTATAGAACTAATTGATAGAAATAAAAGGTGGAAATACTAACTACCTGAAAGCATTATTACCCATGTAAATTATGTTTTTTGTTTCTTTATTCACTACCTCATCTATTAGCTTGAGAAGAATTCCACAGTGAAATAGATGCTGATTTTTTTTTTTGCCATTCCTTCCCATGCTTTGTATGTGTTTAGTTTTTATACAAGTGTACAAATTTAAATGTAGAAGAAAAGAATGACTGAAGTTCAGGGAAAATTTCCCATATATTCCAACATTCATTGCAGCAGGTGTAACTGAAAATCATGCCCCTCTACTCTGCCCTGGTGAGGCCACATCTGGAATAGTGTGTCCAATTCTGGGTCCCTCAGCTCAAGAGGGACAGGGAACTGCTTGAGAGAGTCCAGCACAGAGCCACAAAGACGATGAAGGGAGTGGAACATCTCCCTTATGAGGAAAGGCTGAAGGAGCTGGGTCTCTTTAGCTTGGAGAAGAGGAGGCTGAGGGGTGATCTCGAATTTTTATAAATACGCCAAGAGTGAGTGTCAGGAGGACAGAGCCAGGCTCTTCTCAGTGATGTCCAATGACAGGACAAGGAGCAATGGATACAAACTGGAATGTAGGAGGTTCCAAAAAAATATTAGGAAAAACTTTTTCACTGTGAGGGTGACAGAGCACTCGCACAGGCTGCCCAGGGAGGTTGTGGAGTCTCCTTCTTTGGAGACATTCAAAACCCACCTGGACACATTCCTGTGTGACCTACTGTAGGTGATCCTGCTCTGGTAGAGGGGCTGGACTAGATGATCTTTTGAGGTCCCTTCCAACCCCTGACATTCTGTGATTCTGTGATCCGCAAAATGATGAAATAGATTTAACTAAAAAAAATTTAAAAACCACAGAAAACTCTTGTAAAAATAATTTGTATGTAACAATGTAACTGAACAAAAAGTCTATGAGATATAAACTGTGATCCAACATTCACATATGGTTAGAAACAACTCAGGACAGGTAGACACTGGAAAATGGCCAGTAAAACTACCCAATAAAACTAACTTTCTTCAATCTGTCTCCAAACTAAAATTAATATAGACAGTTCAAAATTATGAAGAAAAGTCATCTCCTAACTAGTGAGCATAACGTCCACACAGTATCATATGAAGGCAGAGTCAATAAACCTTTGTTTATAACTCTGGTTCCCAAAGATCTGAAAGTTCTTCTACTGAAAAGAATCTCAGTGTTCAACAAACTTAACCACATAGAAATAAATTCTGATATAATAGGAGAATTGTGTCTTTATTTACTGTCTCTCCATAGGACTTCCTTCCAGAAAGTCCACAGAAAATTGAATCCATCTTCTTACGGGTTGGAACTAGAAGATCTTCAAGGTCTCTTCCAATTTTAACCATTCTATAATTCTATGATTCCATGATTCTCAGCACATTTATTTTTTTATTATTAATTCCTGAGTTTCCTTTGAAATAGAGATTTTTTGTCAAAATATTCCTTATTATTTATTATCTATTGTTGTTTTTAAAAAACAAAATGAATTTATGAGGAGCATAGATGATAAATCTGACTTGTTAAATGAACAAATCCGAACTTGCTTCTCCCTACCCCATGTTCTAGTTTTCCTTGATAATGGAAATCTGAAGGAACACTTTTTTCTAATATAAAACTGCACTTATATTAACATATTGCACCTAACTGGAGAATCAAGATTTGATTTTATTCAGCTGGTTTTTAGTAAAAGACTAAGAAAAACATTATTACCAATTTTACATGAAATAGCTAGCTAAACCTCAGGGACTTTCTGTTTCTTGAGTTATTTCCCTTTAACCCAGCTGATACTAGTAAGCAAAGTGTTCATATACAAAGAATATACTATGTTGTTTTTCTTTCATCAGTAAAACAATAAAAATTAAACAGAAAACAGTTGACTCATATCCTTGAAGTTGGTTAATGAGGTAACAAATGTGTCAACACATTTTGTTCATTTATGAGTGGTACTTACACTCGTATCAAAATCATAGAATCATAAGGTTGGAAAAGACCTGTAAGATCATCAAGTCTGACTGTCAACCCAAAACTACTATGAGTACTGAACTATGTCCCAAAGTGCCACATCTACATTTTTTTTAACACCTCCAAGGATGGTGTTTCCACTACTTCCCTGTGCAGCCTGTTCCAATGCTTCGCCATTCTTTCAGTAAAGAAATTTTTCCTAATATTCAATCTAAACCTCCCCTGGTGCAACTTTAGCTCATTTCCTCCTATCCTAAAAGAGAGTAAATATTCAAAGACTACTCTTTGTTCTCAGTAAATTCCTGATCACACTTGCACATGATCCCATTTGAAGCAAAGTAGGCACCTGTTTAGGTTAGTAGCTCTGCCTTCAATTCATACAAATTAACCCAAGTAAGTCCAAAACATATAGGTATGAATGAGATTTAAACAAATCTTTAGAACTTCAGCAACCTGCAAGTTTTTGTAACTGATATGTAGAGTGTAATAAACCTTTTAGGCTGGAGCATTCCCAGACAAAATATTAAGCATCAATACTATCAAGAGTCTCGATTGACCTGCTGTAGCTCACTTTACTTCACCTTCTTGGTCAAGGGATTATAAGGTGATAACCTGCTTTAACAGTAGTTCTTTATAGATTCTACCCTCAGTGTCAAACATTGTCTGTAATTAATTCACTGGAGACTGCAAAAACTGATGCGTATGTTAGACTACCGAATACCAGAATGTGGAAAAAAAGAAGACGACTAAGTTTTCATGGAGGCATGCACAAAACAGACAAGGCAGCTACTCACAATTAAATTCCAACCAGAAAACCACTCAGCAAGTATAATAAGTTCAGATGTCAGTCAGGAATACAACACTACACCACTTGGTATAAGATTTCTCAAATAGTTCTTTTAAGAATGATGACCCAAAATGCGCACATACTTAGTCTCAAAAAGGAAAAATCTCCCACTCAGGGGTACCCAGAACACCCACAGGGGGCACTGGATTGCTCAAGCATATATCCAGAAGTATTCTCTTACCAAACATGGGTGAGGGCTCTCAATCCCAAGAAGTTTCCTTCAATTGACTATTCCTTTAAGTGTGTATGTGTGCAAAGATTCTAAGTATCTCTTTCAAAGCTGAATGGATATAGTTTTTGAAATAATTGGAAAAAATTGGCTAGATAAAATAGCTAATGCCTGTAAGTGCCCAAGTCTGCAGTACGTAAAAATTCTTAAAACCCTCTTTAGCTAGTAAACCAACATCTCATCCTAATTACACAATAGTGAGTGCTTTATTCTGTGCTTATAGATTATCTGAAATCAGACTTATTAAAATTACCTTGAAGACATGAAAGGAATCTATCTCACAATATGTTTCTGTGACGAGGTGGAATGTGAAAAATCTTTAGCAAATTAGTGCTGCCATGGTTTAAACCCAGCTCCACACAGCCACTCGTTTATTCCCCCACAGTGGGATGAGGGAGAAAATCAGAAAAGTGAGAAAACTTGTGGGTTGCGATAAAGATAGTTTAATAGGTAAAGCAAAAGCTGCATGTGTAAGCAAAGCAAAACAAGGAATTTCTTCACCATTTCTCATGGGCAGGCAGGTGTTCGGCCATCTCCAGGAAAGCAGGGCTACGTTGCATGTGATAGTGACTTGGGAAGACGAATGCCACCATTCCGAAAGTCTTACCCTTCCTTCTTCTTCCTCCAGGTTTACATCTAAGCAGGACTTCATATTGTCTGGAATATCACTTTGCTCAGTTGGATTCAGCTGTTTCACAGTTTCTCCTCCCAACTTCTTGTGCACCCCCAGCCTATTCACTGGTGAGGTGAGGAGCAGAAAAGGCCTTGGCTCTGTATAATGACTGTTCAGCAGTAACAAAAACATCCCTGTGTTGCCAACACTGTTTTCAGCACAAATTCAAAACCTGACCCATGGAATTCTAGAATGCATTGGGTTGGAAGGGACTTTTAGAGGTTATCTATTCCAAACTCCTTGCAGTGAACAGGGACATCTTTAACTAGATCAAGTTGCTCAGAGCTTCATCAAGCCTGACCTTGAATGTCTCCAGGGAAGTTGTCTCCATCACCACTCTGGGCAACCTGTTTCAGTGTTTAACCACCTTCACTGTAATACTATGCCATCACACTAGATATTGTGAACAAAATTAACTCTACCTCAGTCAAAACCAGCACAACTGCAATTCAAACTGTTGATTCAATAGCAAGTTAATTAAAAGACAATTTGGTTTCAAATTTTGCTACTACTGAAGTTTTTGTGGAGCCCTTTGCATCATCCAGGAAGTCAGTAAGATTTGACACAGAAATTCTGATGATCTTTGCATTCTATAAAAATAGTTCTGATGAAAATGTGTGCTTTTCTGAAGAGAAAAGACAATAATTGCATTAGGTTTGACTTTGAAGATTGATCTTTCCTCCTTTATTCTCCATTGTTTTTCTGTTTTCATAGACTTTGTAGCAGTTAATGTCATATTTGAGACATGTCTTTCAGTTTTCAAAGACCAGTGCTCCTGAAGTGTTTCCTTCAACACCTGTTCATAGGAGACACTAAATTTTTGCAAGAGAAAAGAAAAACCTATGCAGGAGTAAAGGCACTTAATGCATTTTCCTCCAAACTTGTTCATTTAGTGTAGCTTGCACAAAACTTAATCTACAACCTTAATTTACAAATATTTTAGCAACCATACAAGTTTCCACTAATTTTTAAAATGTCACACCTTGCTAGTTGGAAGCTTTTCTCTTTATTTTTTTTCTGTAAAAGATAATAATTTCCTGAAACAGACTTCAGAGGACTTGCGAGAGTGTTGAAAATTGAGAGTGAGCCTTGCTTACATTTGAGGCTGCCACTGCAGTTTCTTCAGAATGATTACACTGATCTGTCTGAAAAAAATAATAACAAAGGGGATTGATTTTTCTCTGAGCTTCTTCTATAAAAATAGTTTTGTTATTGATTTTAAACAATAAATCTTATACTTTCATGTAAACAAAGACGTTAAATCTAATCTTACAGGGACTTTGCTTAGGGGTCACTAGTGCTTCCTGACTCGTGTGTTGGCTCCTCAGTATTGGTTGTTTAGGCTTGTAGCTTTGGATGGATTCAGAGAGGTCATTGACTCTGAAGTACTGAATTATGAAGAAAAATGTTCTGAGATTTACCTACATGATACCTAGCTGCTGTAGCAAAGTAATTTCAGCTATTTATCTGGCCAGTGTCACTGAAGAAGATGCCTTTTTAGCTGCCCAGTTTTGAGATTTATTTGACTCAATGTATATTTTGAAAATGTGTTCTCAACATACTTTAAACAATTACCTAATTTTTGAGACATATCTTCAGAAAATCTTACCTTTCAAAGATTAAAATTAAAGATCTCATGCTAAATCTCAGGAAAATGTGTGAGACAGACTAAACAAATGGTGAGAAAAGAGGAAATAGTACAAAAAAGCAAAGGGAAAGGAAAAGAAAAAGTAAGGAAATGGCAGGAAATGACAGAATAGACATAGAAATATTTATGAACATATATATAAATAGAGAGAAAAAATTCTGCTATAAGAAGATAGCAGCAGAATTGAGAAATGGGAAAAAAGTATAGTTTGAGGGGGAGGAGCAGAACTTAAAAAATAAGCAATGATAATGAAAACAAAGTGGGCATTAGAAGACAAAAAAAGCACAACAGAAACAGGATTTTTTTAAGGATGGTAAGGTGAGTAGGTTTTGGAAGCATAGCTGGTTGTCAGGGCAAGTAAAATAAGAATGGGAAATAATACCTTAAGGTACTGAAAGAATACGTAAGCTTTCGTATTAAAGCTTCTACTTTTTGGTAACATCAGTATTTCGCTGAGCTGTCAGAGAAATGGTACATCCAACATTTGCCTTCTTGAGGGATACATTGATCTTAGTTCATAGGTATTTTAATTTTGTATCCTTGGGGTTTGTGTCTTCGGGCATTTTTTAATACTATAAATATACAATGTATGTATTAAGTCTCAAGATTTTGAAGGGCTAGCCAATCATCCAGGATATACTGTTACTGAAGCTAAAATAATATTTTCTATGATTCTATGAAAATATTTTCTGTGATGGTTTCCAGAAAATGGTTGCTTTAATTTTTTTGTAGTTATGTCCATGCTCAAACTGATAAAAATATTCCACAAGACACTTTTTAGAAATCACCCCCTTTTTTTCCAGGTTTTATGTCTTTGCAAAGAAGGCAAGTACTTTTTAATATGTATTACTTATAGCTCCTGCTAATGTAATAATGAAAAAGTACAGAATTTAATGTCCTTCTTCATTTTCTTTTCTTCTTCAGAAATTACACCAGATTTTCTGAATATATTTTCAGAAATCTATTTCAAATGATTTATAAATGCAGTACAACACAGAAGAAAATTCTCCTCAGATTTTAACATGTACTGATTTTAAACATACTTCATACTATGAAGCATTCATTTCCCTTTCCTTGGATGGAAAAGGAAAAGTTGATTTAATGCCTATTTCTAGAGTATTTTGTTGTTGTTTTACTTTCTAAGTAGTTCCTTGAATTTTATTCAAGCCACTGAGCAATACAGCTCTAGCTAACCTTTGAAACTCGCTTGGAATGGATGGTAATGACAACCGGATTTATGCTTTTGAATAGTGGGCTGTTTGCACAAAATACCTTCAAGTTCCTACACGGAGACAAAGATTTACAGTCCTATCTTTTGACAAGCAGAATGGTTCACTGACAAGATCAGATTAACCCCTTTTAAATTGAACTCTGCCATCTGTGAGGCTACTTGTTTAGAGAAGCGAAGACCATAACCAACGTTGTGCTGTGTGAAACAGTAATTTAATGAAAAATGTTAGATATTTCGAAGGTAGATGAAAGGAGTACTCACTTAGTGAGGTTTCTTAACAAGTAAATATAAAACAGCTTGTATGCAATAGGAAAAGTTGTAACTTACTTGAAGTGAAATCTCTATTTTTGCAAGATAACTACAAAGAAGGAAAACAAGTTTAGTGCTTTCTTTGAAGGTGGACTTTTTTGTCATTTTTTACATTTGTCAATGTGGTTTAAATGAAGGATCAGTAAATATAATATTGCATAAATTTCATACGTTAAAGACTTCTAATGATTTTCATTATATAATTTCGTGATTCATGTTAAGTTTTACAGATATTTGGAAAATAGATTTACTAGGAAAACATATGTAAGGTTGTTTCTTTTTTTCCTTAAATGGATGTAATTTATTGGGTGATAAATAAATAAACTTTTACTTTGATAATGATGAAACTGAGCATTAAACTTATTTTAGGCTAGAGGTTTTCTTTCAACATAAGTGACGGGTTCAGACTTTGCTGAAGGGAGACCCAAAAGGCTAATTAAAAGTCTGGGGGAGTCTTGGATCAAAGTCTTGGCAGTGTAGCTCCATAACGGATGGATTTTCATAGAAATTGAATTGTTACCCACCCAACCTCTACCCCACTAACATAAATCTGGACCACAGAATTAAACATCACAGATTGCCAGAGCTGGGTTTCTTTTGTATTACAAGCACGGAAGGAAGGAAAAGTGGCTTCTTACTTCATACTTTTATTTATCTTTTTCCCCTGAAACTATGTAAAGCTGATTAAAATTGTCTTTATATTAGAAACAGTCTCAGATCTAACCTCATTTCACCTAATTTCAGGCATGCTAGTAAGCAACATAATTACTATAAGTACCTTTTATAATATTTTAAGATGTTTTACTTTACACAGAGTGGTACTGCCCCCACATCCACCTCAAGGCTGACTGCATTTCTGAAATAGATCCTTCTGTACGTATGATTAAATGATGTAATTCTAAGTCTGAGCACATTTAATATTATTCGTAATTAATTAACTTGATTTTCCATCTGTCTACAGAACAAGTGCAATCTGATATATTTTTTGCAAAATTCATAACATACCAAATTAGGAGTATAATATAGTCCCTTTACATAGAATGCCTACAATATGTACACTGGTGTACAGATGGGTTGTGGCTTTCATTCAGAAAATTTACAGAGAGTGAGAAAAGTCAACATTCTGAATCACAGAATCATAGGATCACTTGCTACAGAAAACTTTAATTAACTATTGAACTGTAAACTCCAGTGCCTCCAAAAAAACATAAAAGCACTCTTTTTTGGTATCACAAGATTAATATAATTTATAGAAAAATACCTAAAATCTAAAACCATATGCAAATATTATTCCTGTTAAGAAGTTACAGAAGCATCAACATTACTCTTTAGGAGAAAGATATAGAGGGATTAGACATCTGGCATACTGTGGAATTGTTTATTGCCTTTGAACTATCATGCAGCTCAGTTCTACCCTCTGTATATAAGGATAAATCCACCAGGATAGCTCTAATATATTTTAAAGGGATATAAATGTCACAAAGAATGAATATTGAGCCCAAAAATGCATCATCTTTTTGCATCAATTAGTGCTTTATCTGATTAATTAGCATTGTATCAAGCTACAAGAAAATAATCAAATTACTTTAGAAGATAACAGTGGTTTGCACTTTTATAAATATTATTTTTTAAATTTACACTAAAAATACTACACATTCTCTATAAAAAGTGGGCTAGGATTTACTCTCTCTGCTTAAGGAAAAAGTACTATTGATTCCACGGAGATTTTTAACTGATTACAATTTGACGAACTTGCCCAATTTATATATTATTTTGTTCTTTCACTGCTAATGCAGAAGTTGTTGGTGACTTCAGAACAGATCGTAAAGGTATTTATATTTTGGTTAAGGAACTAAAATGCAGCAATATGCAACATACATCTGTAACAGAAGCTTCATTTTGCAGGTGGCTCGTATTTACCTCAATCTGTTTTATCATACTTCTCAAATTTTTAATCACTCTTCAAAAAGATTATTTTTTGCTAGTTAAATTCTAAATTCTTTTATGAACAAATAAAGAGAAAGTAGCTCAGTAAAACTAAATTCCTAGCTGATCATTCTTATTCTTCTTTGGACAGCTGAACAGTGTCCTAATAATACTCTGATTTTTACAGTTGGTGTCTGAAATCAGATTCAGAAGAATATCACCACGTTCATGTGTATTCAGAGCGTTTACACAGAAGAAAATGATCACAGTGAAATCAAGAGTTTTTGAATGCTGTGTTCTGTGAATTAACAACTTTGCTTACACATACATAACACCTTGTTATGTAACCTTTATTTTCTAATGAATTTTCTATTAAGTGTTACTTTGTAACTGCTTTTACTATTTGACTACAAATTTTGCGTCTTAGGTAGCATAATGAAAATTTATTTCTTTGCTATGTTTATTTTGTTCTCAGAGATACAATAAATTTTTCTCTACCTGTTAATTAGTAAGAGTAAAGGAACTACAAAAAAGGAGGCCTAAATAAAAAATCTATGGTTTACAGCTTTTATACTCTGTCTGAGAAGTTCACACACTTCATTGAAGTGAATGAATGAATTTTATCTTAAACTAATAAACCAAACAACATAAAATTATTAGCTAATAAACAAGGGGAAAAAAATCCATCTGAATACTAAAGCTAAGAGTTCAACTTTACACTTTGCCAAATATAGAAATATTTGTTGATTCATAGTGAGACTTGATAGTCAAAGTCTTCATGATTGACCAACTGCAAACTGCACTGGAACACTGAGTCAAAACACAATAAATTTTTATTCTGCATTGTCACCAGTTTTTGTCTGGTTTTGCTTCTTTATGCCTACCCTGCTTTTATTTTCCTTCCCTACCTGTTTGATCTTAAATCATGCTGATAATGTACATTTAGATTACTGTGGACTTCAAAAGCATGGGCATTTAACTGAAGAAAAGTATCTGGCATCAAAAAACACGCAGCACTCTTACCCAAACAATGAAATTGTGGATGCATTGCACAGGGAGATCAGGAGTAGAAAAGAATAAATTGCCTCAAAAGAGGTCAAGAAAATGTACAGTGATTATGTTCTCTAGCAACTATTACTATGATTGTTCCGGTTGAATTTGTGGCTTAGGATGTTTCTAAAACATTGGTTTAAGGATTTCAGCTAGGTATCAAAATCTGTGGTTATTCTTGTGTTCTTTCACTACATGATGTTAGCCTGGAGACAGTTATCTAGCCTTATTTTTAAAGTATTAAAACCAAGTTTCCAGTAATCTCTGCTCCTGAAGCTGTGGGGCCATGGCTCAATTGAGTTGAGGGAAGCTTCTTCTGCCAGCTCAAGGCTGCACTTGTATGACTCTGTATATACTTAATCTTCTTTGTTCTTGGTCTTCAGCCTTTACTCCAGAATCACTAATTATTCAAATCTTAGTTTTCTATTCATTCAAATCTTAGCTTTCTACTCCTGAGCACATAGCATTGACTGCAGTTGGAAATAAAAAATTGGGACAAGGGACCTTTTTCTGATGTGTTTAGCATGGCAGTTCTTATGTAAGCAGAGAAACAAATCTAGCTGAATCTTCACTAACAGTAGTTGCATAAACCTGATGCAATTTTATCCGTATAATTGCATCTTGACTAATGTCTAAGAATTCTTCTGCTGCATGTGAAATAGGTTCCTTCAGGAACAAATTAGATTAGAAGCTCTTCCCTTTTTGTACTTTAAATATGCTTCGGCTATCCTTGGGAAGGATAAAGATGTGAAACAATGAATGGGTTTTCAGATAGTTTTAGATCATGGGCACTGGGTGAGTACATGTTCATAGAATCATAAAATCTTATGAGCTGGAGAGACCTAGAAGATCATCGAGTCCAGCCTTTGTCCTAGCCCAGTAACCAGAAAAATCCTACACTTAAATAAATGAACTGACCTGCACATAGCATCTATGGAGGTGATGTGAACAGTTTTAGTCTACTTTTATCAAGTGGAACTACTTAGTGATGTAGTTACTGCTTATTGTGAAAAATTATGCGCATGTAAGAATATCTCACACCAGAAAGATCCAGCTGGCTCTGGCCAGTTGGTGCCATGAGCATTAAGGAAACCACAACCTGCCCCACTCAGTTTCGTTGCTGGCAATCGTGAAGAACCAAACCCAAGTGAGAAAGTCACAGAAGGCTCTCCTTAGTGGCCCGTTCTGCATCCTGGAGGACCTCACAATCTGCACCACAATGGCATGAAATACTTGCCATTTTGTATCAATAACATTTTACATTCATCTTGCATCACAGAGTGCTGGATGTTAGGGAATCAAGTCTTGAGATTTCCCAAAAATTCTTCATATTTTCATGAACTCTATTACTCACATACATTGTTCACAGTTCTTACTTTAACCGGACATTCTTCAAGGTGTAACTGATCAATGTGTTAGAAAGTGGCTTATGTGACTAAACTATGTGAGTTACGAACTTTCCTTAAAATAAGCTGAAGGTGATATTTAGAATTGAAAGGTCTCAAGATTTTTTTAATATTCTAAATTTAAAGTGGATTGTGCTTCTTATTTTAGTTTATAACTTTTTTTTAACTTCATGAAACCTCTATGTGTAGTCTTTCCAAACACAGAACACCTTCCTGAGCTGCAGGCATCACATGTGAGCTACTGTGTAAATGCTGTGAACAAATAAACAGATAGATGATTTTCATTCTCTTTCTGGGAAAATGTAAGGTGAAAACTAAAATTCACTATATCGCTTCAATTCAGTTTTGTATTTAAAATATGAAAAGATTTCAAAAGACTTGAAAATGGTTCTCTGTGTGCGGCAATTGCCTTAACTTTTGTGATTAATTTGCTGTTTGATGCTTGTTCACAGCACCATTCACTGGTGACACCAGCTCCTAGTTAAAGCAGAGTAGTTGTGCTTAGTGCATGAGAGATTTGTGATGTGGGGAGATGAGCTAACCAGAGCCTATGACTGCAAAGCCAAACACGTATTCCTGTCTGTCCCTCAGCTTTAACTAACATACTTTTGCCTCTGGCACTAGAAGTTTTCCTTGTGAAGCCAAAGTACTTTGGCAGTCAGAAAAGTTCTGAGTGAAAGCTGAAGAAAGCTTTGAGCATTTCTTAAATAACCTTTTTTAAGTCATAGCCAAAAGAGAACTCACAAAGTTTTAGAACAAAACAGAGCGTGTTCAACGACCTCATAGAATCCTATTTTGTAACGATGCTACTCAACTATTTTAACTTTCGCAGTGACTATCATTATCAAATAGTTTGCCACCAAATGGATTTGGCTCTTGTTCACATTTCAATTCTTTTTCCTCTCCCAAACACCATAACAATGTGAGCAGAATTATTTTGTTTTGTCTTCAATTTTCTGTTTTCAATTTTTTTCTTTCATATACTAGGAAGTCTAGAGTTAATTAAAACTAGTGACAGATTTTGGAATCAATTTTACTTATACTAAAAGCTCTACAATATTTCTCATGGATGAGGTACTGTTGGGATGAATAAATGAGTAAAATTTCTGTTTGGACAGAAAAATACATCCCTCCTAAAACTGAAAGGAGTTTGTCAAAATCATATGAGTTACCAAGTATTATTTGAAGAAAAAAATAACAAAACTCTGGGTATGATTGCAACTTCTATAGAAAAATAATGGAAATTAGGTGCTTGATTGTTTTTTGTTTTCAAAAAACCCAATCCATAGACTAAATTTGCATGGAAACTGAAGGAAAAAAAAACCCCAAACACCCACAAAGTAAAAAACTAAACATCTGAGAAAAGCTTAGTACAAATAGAAAGATATAATATTAGCAAGACTTATCAGTCTTGCTTTAGCTAAACACCTTCATCTCCATTTAGGTGCAAAGTGACATTTGCTGCCTCTGCACCTGACTATGTGAGTGCCTACTTCTCTCAGAGACTGGCCGTTACTGAAGATCCAAAATGGTCACCTACTCCAGCTCAAATCACCTATCCATGCAGCATCACCTTACTGCAAACATCTAACACGTCGCTCTTCCAGTGGCCTTAATGAGCAGCAATTAAAAACACCTCTGTCTAACTATCATTTAGCTTGGATTTTGCCGCTTCTTGTCAAATATTATTCATTTCCTTCAAGCTTACAGTTTAACCTAATAGAAGCCATTGTCTCTCTCTACAAAATATTAGTATGATCTCTATCAGTCTTCTGTTGCACAGTTCAAAGAACTCAGTAGTTCAACTTCTTTTCATAGAATGTATTTTCAAAACTTTCAGTGACTCTTATTGTGCCCCTTTAAAAAACAGCGGTTGTTCCTCACCTTTAAATTTGTTATCCATGCTTAAAAGTTTATACACTGACGAAAGGGTATGCATTATCGTAGTAGTCTATAATAAATGTCTATTTAAGTGGGGTAATTTCCAGCACAGCTACAGAAATCAAATTATTTTACTCCAGCTATGCTTATATAACTCCCCCACGTGGACAGTCAACAACTGAGTAAATCAAGCTGTCCTCGAGATTAATCACTTTACTTCCAAATAATAAAAACCACTTTTGTTCCAAAGTAATTTTTACAGTGGGGAGTCATATTAGAATAGTTTAAAGTGGACTAATTATTCTGACAGTTTGTATGCCTGGAAATTTCTCTATGTAGAGAAACCCTTCAGTCTCATGGTGGGAGCACATCTGTCCTTTATCAGAGAGACCTCTGCCTTATGCGATAGTTGTCTGTGGAGTATGTCTGTAGGAAGAACTACCTAAAAGAATAATCACAACATGATTATGAAGCATCATATTTTGTTCTTGTGGTACTTGAGTTTTGTTCTAACTCCTTCAGCAGTTTCCCTGATGTATTTTCTTTCCCTTCTTGCTGCTCTTTTTTTTTTTTTTCCCAGTTTAATTTCCCCATTCACTTTAATTAAGCTCTCCCTAGGCTCACATGCTTACAAGTTCTGATTTACTTATTTTAAAGCAAGCTGACTAACTAGCCAGAATTTCCCCAAATCTCTAAGCTATCATTAAAATCTTCTGTCAAACCTTTTCACTTTATTTTTAGTGAGACAGAGCTAGGCATAATTTGGAACAAAAGAAGTAGGGACAGGATGAATTACTTGACATAACTAGAACACACCTATTACTACATAAAAATAGAAAAAGTAAAATAGGTAGAAAGGTACACACATGTTGTTATTTAGATTACAGAAACATGGAAGTCCTAACAGATCATTCCCTCACCAGTCACAACCATAATGTTCTCATTGATCTTTTCATTCCATCTTTCTACAGACTAGAAGAATTCACACAGATACTAATTTGCTACTTAAATTCTTAGTATTTTTCTCAAATTATCAACGTGTTTCATGTAAAATCACTGCATTTATCATTGCCCTTGGTATGTAGAGCAGTCATCTGACCGCCATCTTGTGGGAACGTCTGAGTGTCTGTAAGGATTTAAACGCAGTCTAACTCGGAGAAAAATATGATTCTCATTCAAAGAAAATTGCTGGAGACTTTCTCTTACTCTCCACTCATGACCATACATTTTCTTGGGAAAAAGTAGGCAACTTCCGCAGATTTTACCTCCAAATTCTCCACTAAACTTCAAGAAAAAAGTACATACTAAACAATTTAAAGTATATAATAGCTTTATCACGTCACACACTAGGTAAAATACATGAAAAAAAAAAAAAGAGGGGCTAGATCTTATAATTCTTCTCAGAAACTATTCCACAGCAATGCTGAAATGATTATAATATTTTTTTTTTGTCTAGGATTCTCCAATGACTGTTGTCCGGCTCTGTGTTAATGTTCTTATCTGAGTCAACTTGAGTTAATTTTGTGTGATTTTGCAACACAGCACACTAAATGCTTCAGTGGAATCTAAATATATTGCATCTGCTGTGTTCTCTGAAACCACTAATCTGGTAATTTTATCAAAAGCAGCAATCAGACTTGACTAGAATGATTTAAACATCCTAATATATTTTAATTTGAGGCTTCTGATTGCTTGAATTTCAGTTATTTCTGTCATGAGTTGATGTTGTGCAGATACATATTTACATTGTTACTTAAGAGTATTTTGACGGATTTGAATTTTATGTCATAATTCAAGGGTCATTGTTTATTAAATATAGAGTAATTGTAATTTATCTCCAATAATAATAGTAACAGTAATGATTTTACTTTGGTTCAGCTACTTTTCATAAAAGGTATTTCATGCCACTCTATTTGTACTTTATTTTAATATTTTAAAGGTTAATCTTAATTGATTACTTTGATAAGGCAAGTATGGAATTGTTTATTAATGAAACAGTCACTCCAAGGACTATTATTTTCAGAGTAATCATAACTTACTTCCAATAACAATAATAGTATTATTAAGATAATAATAACTTATGTCTAATAATAATAATAGTAGTGATTTTAATTTGGTTCAGCTCTTTTACATAAAAGGTATTTCATGCCACTTTGTTATTTATTTTGTTAAAGGTTAGCTTTTATTAATTTCTTTGATAAGGCAAGTTCGGAATTGCTTGTTAATTAAAGGGTTGCTGTAAGAACTCTTATTTTCAGAGGAACAGTGCTGTAGCTCTCAGACAAGTCTCTCTTTTTTTAAAATCAACAAGAAGACTGTATATTTGGAAAATTGTCCTGGTTTGAAAAGAGCGGGATACAAATTCTCTGGGTCTTCCTGGCACACACAGCAATTGCAAGGTGCAGGAAGGGGCTGCTGTGCCTATGGGGAGGAGAGGATGGGTCAGATGACCAAAATGGACCAAGCACAGTATTCCTTCCCAAGGTGGTCAATATAAAAAGGACCCTAAGAAGAACCGTTGAGTCCTTTTTTGGCTGGTGAACTGTCAAGGATTGTTGCTGGCTTTTTGTCATTTTTCCCTGTGCTGCTTGTGTTCCCACCTCCCGTTTTCATGCAGAAGAGGAGCACTGTTCATCAAGATGCCTCTCCGGATGGGAGCCCAAGGCTTCCTTTTCTGTTTTATTTTTTTTTTCAATGTCATCAGGATTCTGGGCTCAGACACTCCCGTTTGCTGCTGAGTCCAGTCTGGGACTTTTCCAGTCAGGACCTAGTTGTCATCTGGAGGGCATGTGTTCCTATTAACATATTCTCTTGTGTCTTTGAATATACTTGCATGCTTGTATAACATCTGTGTATAGTTCAACGTGGTCCCCATGTGTTGCCTGAAGTAGTCAAGAGATGGCGTCCCTGGCGGCAGGGAGGCTGGATTAAATGATCTCTAAGGTCCCTTCCAGTCTAGGCCATTCAATGATTCTATGATTCTATGATTCTATGATTCTATGATTTTCATTGTTATTCTAAGTGTGTATTTGGTCTAGCTGAGATGGGATTAATTTTCCCTATAGCGTCTCTCATAGAGCTGTGTTTTTGTAGTGGTAGCTAGAAGAACGTTCGTATCTCCCCAGTATTTTGGTTACTGCTGAGCGGTGCTCACACAGCACCAACGTTGTGATTTTCCAACGTTCCCCCCACAGTAGGCTGGGGATGGGCAACATCTTGGGAAGGGACAAAGCTGGGTCAGCTGACCCAGACAGGTATTCCATACCATATGACATCAACTCTTATAAAAGCGAGGAGAAAGAAGGAGGGGGAATTCATCCACTGTGTTTGTCCTCTGGAGAAACTGCTACATATATTGAAGTCCTGTGTCCTGGGAAGTGGCTGGACGTGGCCTGCTGATGAGAAATAGGGAAAAATCTTTTTGTTTGGCTTTGCTTCCGCATGTGTGACCTTTGCTTTTGCTTTATTAAACTGCTCTTGTCTTGAATCACAGGCCACTTGCAATATTTTTCCCCTCTTCTCTGTTCATCATGAAAGGAGAGTGATAGAGCAGTTTTGGTGGGCACCTGGCACCCAGTCAGGACCAAACCACCACGAAGTGTTATTGATTGAAGGGTTTTTTTTACCTTAACGTATCTCTTCCTGGTTCCCCTGCTGTCCTCCCCTGGGATCACAGAAGAGTGTATGTCAGAGTTGAGTGGCTGGCCCAGCCCTGAACTTTGACAAGGCCAAAGAAGCTATACTAAGCAAAGTGATCAACCTCATTTTTAATGTAAAATGTTGCACAATGCAATAAATTAATACTATTTTTATCATAAAATAATGCATATTTTTAAAATAAGATTTGTAATTGTTTTTTTTTTAGTTAGACAATCTTGATCATTATATATGAGGATTCACAGCTGGAACTTTTAGTTAAAGAATGTATTGGGTTTCCCTGGCCAGATTTCAGCGGCAGGGGGCTGCAAGAATCTGTTAGAAGCTTCCGCTAAGTCTGATGGAGACAGTGCCAGCTGGGTCCAAAGATGGACTCACCACTGGCCAAGGATGAGCGTATCAGTGATGATAGGGTAGGAACGCCTCTGTGAAAACATATTTAAGAAATGGGGAAAAAGATTATGAAGTGTGCCACACAACAACTGGCAGAGAGATAGAGGACTAAGAATATGTGAAGAATCCAAGGTCAGTGAAGAAGGGGAGGGGAGGATGTGCTCCAGGCACCAGAGCAGAGAGTCCCCCGGTCTGTGGTGAAGACCATGGTGAAGCAGACTGTCCCCCTGCAGCCCATGGGTGTGATGGTGTGTAGATGTCCACCTCTAGCCCATGGAGGACCACACACTGGAGTGGGTGGATGTCTGAAGGGGGCTGCAACTCCGTGGGAAGCCTGTGATGGAGCAGGTTGCTGCTGGACCCTGTAGCCCATGGAGAGAGAGAAGCCCACACTGGAGCAGGTTGGCTGGTAGGACTTTTGTGACACTGCGGGGCACTTGAGCTGAAGCAGTTTCTCCTGAAGGACTGCACCTCAGACTCACGTTGGGGCGGACCGCCCCTTGTGAGAGGACTCACATTGGAGAAGAGTGTGTGAAGCTTGTCTTCCATGAGAGGGACCTCACAATGGCCCAGGGGAAGAGTGATGTAACAGGAACATCAGCATGACGATAAAGCTCTTTCATTCTTAAACAGAGACTGATTATAAAACAGCAGAAATCATCCTGGATGTCCACATACATGCCACTCAAATAGAAATATGACAGAGAGCTCCGAAGCTGTTTGATAAAGAAAGATAAAAACACATTTGAGTGAAATACACTGAACTATGCAACACCCCTAAGAGAAGAATCATGGGAGACATCAGAAAAAGATCCAGAATGAATTGAGGCAGTCTTATGGCATCAAAGTAAACTGAAATGTAGCTGCTGTCAAAGCTACAGAAGATGTTCTCTCTCAAATCTAATGTTGGGAAATTACAGAGAAAACCAGCAACCTGAGGCGATCACAAGAATTTTATCAGCAGCTCGGTGAAGAGAACACCAGCATGACAAGTATCATCTCTTCTTTCCTTTAATATAATGACATTTTTTGCTAAGGTAGTGAAAAATTCTCTCAGTGCATTTTAACAGAGATAACAGACAGATTTTCCTTTAGATCTTCTTAAAACTGGACCACCTCCATCTGGCAATAAATGAACTTCTGGAACGTATGAACAAATACAAGCCACTATAAAATTGGCAGTGTGCATCTATGAAAAAAAATTGCTGACAAAGTGCTGAGTAGTCAACAACCTGTTCACCTGCAGAGAATTAAATTCTTATGAAAGCACTCCAGTGTCACAGAATGAAAAATATGAGCAATTTATGAGTATATGAAAGATAGATGTCTGTGATGCTTGTGTGACAAAATGTAGGCATTATTCATGACATCATAGCCCTTCTATGATGTCTTCCAAAATAGTCTATTAGAGTTGTCGTGAAGGAAATACAACTTTATAGAACAAAAGCACTGAGCTGAGATTTCCTGTGATCAATTATGTATGGTGAAAAGGATGGAAATGTGAAGCAGAAGTCTCACAAGTCATTAAAATTCAGATTAAAAAACCCAAAATCAAAACAACTGAAAATTGGACAACTGGAAATTGGAGAGAGGAAGATCTTTGAAAATGTCTTTATATTTATGTGTGTGTTGTTTTAAGTAAACACATATGTTTATATGATTAATTCTGTACAAATGCTCATAAGTCTGTCAGAAACTATTTCCAGATGAAATGGGTATCCTGCAAATGTACAAAAGGTAAAAGTCCTGGGATAGGGAACTTTTTCAGTGAGGGAGAGACAGAGGCCAAAAAAGCCTGAAGAGAAAGCTTAGAAGATAAAAACTGGGCTATAGTTTAATGCTAGACATGTACAGATTAGAAATTATATACAATTAAAAAAAAAAGTGATCTTTATGAGCTCTTCAAAGTAGCTATTATTTAGTGGAGTTACTGAGGACAGAGAAGAGATTAGAGTAACAAGACAGTGATGACTGAAGGGACTGCAATAGCAATGGATGTATAGAAAATTCCCATCTGGATTGCGGTTAAATTTCAATATAAAATAAAAGAATTTCATTGGTGAAAATGACAAAGATAAGTGAGGATAGTGGAGATAATGTGCATACATTTAGAAACTACAAGAATGTTGTCCACCTAAATATACTGTGCAACAAAAACTTTGATTTTTTTTTTTTTTAAGATTTTAATGTTGTTAATGCTTACTATGCATTTTTATTCTTCATAAAATTCATAAGTGCACATAGAAAATCTATATAAAACAGAAAAGTCTGACAGTGGTTTAGTGATCCTTTTAGTGAGTTACCTTTCATTCCACCCAAACTAAAGACATACTTTTCTAAAAAATTCATTAAGTTATAAAGGTACCAAGACTAGACTTGTATAATATTTCATCAGTATAGTCCTATCTAGGAAATTATGGGAATGAGTGTCTGAATATTTTATGGCATTTGAAGATTGATTATTTCAGCAACAGTTTCGAAGTCTAAAACATCACTAAATTCTTCAGCAGTAATAATTACACTCTTGGAAATTTGTCATTGCTTTAGAAAACTGGCTGCAGGATATTATTCTAAGTACTCTGTCTCTGGACATACCCTATAGCTCCTAGTTAGGGGCCCGTGAAATGCATTTCTACCTACAAAAATTACATGCATATTCACTAAGTGGCTTAAAGTTAAATTCTAGCATTTAAAAAAAAAGAGGCCAATATCATAATCTCGAGTCAGATTAATGTTGCCATTCCATGTATGATATTTCATGAGTAAGACAGAACTGATAGGATTTAACTTCTGAGTTTAGAATCAGCAAAAGAAGCAAGAAAATAATTTTCACACAAGTGATGTTTTGTTCATTTCCAGAATAAGCTTGTTTGGGTTTTTTTTCCCTCCTTAGTGAAATTGTTTTTTGGCCTTTAAATATATGAAGAGTGAAGATGGAGTTTTTAAGTGAACCTGTAGGAATTTCACTATAAAGACAAGAAGTCCAGTGAAGATCCTGTAAAAAAACCCATAAAACAATGAAAACATAACAAATGTAACTTCCTCTTTGAAATGAGAGTTTTAAAATGTAAAATCAATGTATATGTCTGTATGCAAGCTAATTTAACATACACTGAACAAAGAGGGTTAAAATTTCACTTTCTTAATAGAAAACTGCAGTGCATAATAGATATTATTAACAACAACTATTATTGGTGTTATACTGAAACATGTCCAAAAGATAATACAAGAATAGTACTGCTCATAACTAGTCACGAGCCAGTAGTATCTATTTTCAGTATTTTATATTTGCCATTCAAAGTGTTACAACAGAATATATTTCCATTGACACAAAGTGATGGGAACCCCTCCATTGCCAAGGTGATGCACTTCACTTTAACACAGATAAATATAGACTGGAAATTTATGTTGCCTCCAACACTTTCTGGGGTGGTTTCTGATCTCAACAAATATGAAGAAATCTCATTCAGAATGACACACAATGTATTTTTCAAATGAAATCAAAGAAGGATGACTTAGTAACATTCTCCTGAATGAGAACAGAAAAAGTAAAACAGACGTGAACCATTCATTGTCTAAATGGAACTCCGGGGTATGAAAGCCATTTGTTATGACAATACTATTCAAAGTACACTGGCCTAACGCGTCCACCTTCGTTGCATTTCTATTAAACATTTGGAAGTGCTGTGCACAGTCAAATCTATCTTCTGGAAGAACGATGGAATCAGCAGACTATGGTTGTTCAAGACCTTGATGAATTCTTATGGGAGTTTTCTGACCTGAAAATGAATCTAAAAGTGTTCTCTATGTTTTCTTACATGGTGTGCATGACAAAGATGAAAAGAAATTAGGTAAGGATATTTTCTTGCAACACTCCACTAGTCAGGCTGAATTATCCAGACCGTTATCCATCAGTACACACAGTGCTTTTAGAAGTATTGTAAAAGAGTCTGACAACCGTTACTGCTTCTGAGTAACTTTACATTAGTGGAAGAAGGAAACATAATGTTTCAGTTTAAGGTGTCAATTGCTTTCTTCAGATCAACTATAGTTACAAAGAAGTGGCAATTGTTCATACAAAATTCCCATAACATAGGCCATAGGTTTGGCAAATGCAGAAAGGTACATAAATAATAACTTGCCATTATTAAGCTAATGATAACGCATGATTTACAGCAATCTTTTGCAAAACAGAACAGTGCTGAAAACAAAGAATGTCTATAGTTATTTGTATAAAGCTGATAGTTCTCTCTTTTGGCATACAGATGATTAATCAAATATGGATTAGGAAAAAATATATATAGCCTTGCACCTTTGAATAATGAAATATCTATTACATTTTATGTGTCTTCATAATGTCAAGAATATATTAATTAATATTAATTATTGTCACAGTATCACTACCATCAAGATATTCACAGCTTTTTCATACCATATTTTGTACGCTGCATGTATCAATATATGTAAGTATGAATGCATATGTGTCATGTCTGGAAATAAATAGGGGTGTTGTACAAGACCCTTTCCTTCCAACTAACTCTGTGAAGGTCAGTAGCTTTCTTTTCTTAGCTCAATAGAATAATGTTACTCTTCTAGTTGCATAGAACTTATCACACTCATGGCTTGCAGGCACAGTATTTAGAGACAAAAGCTGGTACTAGCTTCATTCATTGCTCAGGGAAATTAAATGAATAACTGTACATGTTTATCTAGCGCTTTACAGAGTACCTTATGCCATACTGTAGAGGGATCTAATGCTTACATTTTCTGGGTTTTTAATAGATAAAGTTAACTAAGGTTAATCCTACTATAAATGTGTAGCTATTTTAAATAATCTGAATTTCTATTAATCAATATACAGCTCATTAGGTGTTTTTGTTCAGTAAAACAAAATTCATTAGCCAATATGAGATTAATTATATAGAAATCTGAACTACAAAAGCCTGAATACGATGCAATATTCTCCACAATTTTAACAAAGCCACAAAAAATCAGGTCTATACATTGCACTACACAGTTACTGTGAGAACTGAAGATTATAGTTTTAAAATAGTAGACAGTAATGCACAAAAGCAAAAATCAGTAAGACAGAAATAATTTGGTATCTTCAACCACTGGTATGTAGTACTTCAGAGAAAATTCTTAATACTTTCAGAGGAAAAGGACATATTCAAAATTCTCATAAAGGATGTTATAAAGATAATAGAAACTAAGAGCACAGGCAGAGATTATCTAGCAGAGAATGTAGCACAATGTTAACAAAATACCTAAACTGTACATCATCTCTTAATATAGATGGATTAAATGATTTCAAGTTTTTTGTATGAAACTGCAAGGTCATATAAGAACTCCATTTCCTTAAGTAATTTCACTTGCTTGTCAGTGCCTTGACTCCAATGTCTACCGTTTTTCTCAGCTTTATTTAGCCAATTTTTACACAAAGGACATTATGCCAAAATGAACTTATAAAAAGAGAGACAGTGACAACGTTACTGTTCCACATTGTCTTATGTTGTAGAATTTAGTTCTAAATGAGTGCCTTTACCCCAAGGGGTAATACGTTTACCGAGCGTATCAGCTGAAGTCTTAGGACAACTGTTCCAGAATGCATACATCTGTAAACTTCTCCCTTTACCATGAGTCTATCTAGGAATAATAAAAAAAAAAAAGTAGATAAATCAGACATTAAGAATTTGCTGCAGTGATGTTATAATCTTTTTCCCATATGCCTACTCTATACAAAAGTTTTACTTCAGGTGACTGAATCAAACATCTTAAGGCAACAAAACGGTAATATATACACCTTTCTAGGTTTCTTTTATTATTTTATTTTATTT
>NW_009717577.1:28944-40085 GCF_000703405.1 Apaloderma vittatum | reverse complement strand
GGCTGCCCAGGGAGGTTGTGGAGTCTCCTTCCCTGGAGACATTCAAAACCTGCCTGGACGCATTCTTGTGTGATCTACTGTAGGTGATCCTGCTCTGGCAAGGGGGCTGGACTAGATGATCTTTTGAGGTCCCTTCTAACCCCTGACATTCTGTGATTCTGTGAAGCCTTGCTGAAACTACAACTGCCATCATTCCTTGTGTGGCTCTCTCACTTCCCTGTGAGACTTGGAAGGAGCAAACCAGGAAGGTCAACAGGCAGAATATTCTCCGCAAAATCTCTGCTTGTGGCTTGCTATGCAGTGAAATTGCTACTTTCCATATAACAAACAGCCACTGTATCATCTCTTAGTTCAAGTTCTGCTTTCTGCAACTTGCTCTCACTGCTGACAGCCAAGGTCTGCAGTCCTCAACAGCTCTGCCCAATATTTCCTTTATTTCCCCTATGTCCCATGAAAGCTCCTTTCTTCTGGCAGCCCTCGGCATCTCAGTCTTAAAGGAGCTAATGTAGTGTTTTTTCCCTCAGAAACTTTGGTGGAAACTTAACCTTGTGAATGAAGGAAAGTCGCAAGGAGGAAAAAAAAGAAAAAAAAGGAAAAAAAAGAGCTGAGAATTCATCTCCGTGCTGGGAACCAGCATGTACAGCTATTTACAGCAATTTCAGCCATGAGAATGAGGGGAGATAGCCAGGATTGCTGTGAGGTCTCTAGGCTCAGCAGGTCTGTGTTTGGCCATAAAGTGCTCCTTGTTTCCTGCCATCAGATCACCAGGAGGCTGGAGGACACCTGGCTGGCACTTGGAAAATGAACTCAGAGAAGTCCATGCAGTGTGCAATGCAAAGAGGCTGCAGACAGCAGCTGGCTGGTCTCAGGTGCCTGTACCGGTTCTCACAGAGTTCACCTCTTGTCCCTCCTGGCCTGGCCACAGAGCTGGCTGGCTTCAGGGACCCAGCAGTGCTTGCCTGCGAGCCACATTTGGCTGCCTCACTCGTCTTAGTCCTGCACGCCGGCAGTTTGCAGCACCTCTTTGAAAGCTGCCAGTCTCCTTTCCCTCTTCCCTGTTTATACTGGATCACGTTCACCATCCTCTTGGCTCTGGCGTGCAGTTATGTCACGGACAGTCTGGATTCACTCACGGGTGCCATGACTCCGCGCGCAGGGAAATGAAAGTGGTCTCTGTTCCCTTCGCTTTGCAGAGGGGCAGGGGTTTCTCTTCCCGACTTCTAAGGGTTGCTATTGTCAGCTCATCTCTCTCGGCATGACTCTACCTTCCTGCTCGTGGTGTAAGGATCTCTCTGACTCAAGAGGGGAAAGGAAACTTCAGTTTTAATTGGCACCCAAGAGAAGGGCACATGGTAGGGGAGGAAAAGGTTGTGTGCTCCTGGTGGTAGGAGGTGTATCTGCAGGACCTGAGGTGTTTATGGAGGGTGAAGACGGCATATGAGCAAATCTATATGAAGGACTTCCGTTCAGGAGAAAGCTCCAGCTGAGCCTGGGACCAGTTCTGTGCAAGAGCAGTAGCTGATTGCCCCATTAAGGACAGCTCTGGCTTTCTCATGCCCGGTGAGATGATCCTGTTCCAGCTAGGCAAAGGTGTCTTTCCACCTAAGCAAAGGGAAGTTCAGCCAAGTGGGCCTGGATGCTGGAAAAGCCTGAGCAAGTAAGGCACTGCAGGCCAGGAACAAGAGCAAGTCAAGATCAACACATGGGACCTCCACTAGGTGTTACTTTCCTCTTGGTATAGCCAACTCAGAGCTCATGTCCCACCCTAGATTACTGAATTACAAATGTAATATTTGAGG
Organism: Apaloderma vittatum; assembly: GCF_000703405.1. Taxonomy (NCBI): domain Eukaryota; kingdom Metazoa; phylum Chordata; class Aves; order Trogoniformes; family Trogonidae; genus Apaloderma; species Apaloderma vittatum. Next base: position 38,286 of record NW_009717577.1, on the reverse strand, counting down.
CCAGAGTGATCTGGCCTGTCAAGAAAAGGTCTGAGCCTTGTGACCCGCAAGTTGGAAGACGAAGTGCATGGCTAGAGGCAACTCACAGAAGAAGGGGGCAACATCTGCAGACTCTGAACCTGAAGCACTGGGAGCCTGAGGGGTCTGGTGGAAATACCTGGGAAAGGGCCAAGACAAACATAGTACAAGAACCATACAGATAGCTGGGCAGAAAATGTGTTTACACGGCAGGAGGTATTTTTAAATCCAAACCTCCCACCATGCTGCTGGTGGGGATAGGGCACAGTGACGGCAGCAGAAAGCAGACATGGAGCAGCAAAGCTATCCGGTATCTTCTACCTGATTTTACAGACCTGGGAGCAGACGCACTTCTGGTGCTGATAGGCCCATTATCTACAGGAAAGTTGAACTCTGATCTCAGCAATCCTTTCTGCAGAAGCTGAGGGAGAGATGCTGTGTGCAGGAAAGTCTGCTCTGGCTTCCGCTCTGGAGCAGACCGTGCATGGAGGTCTCCCGAGCTGTCCCACTGCTTTCTTTCCCACCATAGCTCCCGACCACTCTCTGAGGGCATGTTTAGAAGATGGCTGCTTATACTTGCTCATTCAGTGTAAATAACTGTATTAACTTTATAGGCAGCCCCGGTTTGAACTGACTGAGATTCATGTAGCAAACTGGAACTGCGCCAGGCCCACCAGAGCAGAGTCCTGTTGGTGCGAGGTGGAGCCTGAACAGCTCTCAGGATGGGAGGTCTCTCCGAATGAATGCGATCCCTCCTTGCTCTTACAGATTAGTTTTAACACTGACGCAAATGCTGCCAAATACTGAATCTGCCAGAAATGTTAACAACAGGCACTTTGATCTCATTCACTTGCTCTTGTTAAGAATGTATTGTATTATTTTGCCTCCTCTGCGGTCAGAAGAAAAATGTTTTACCCTCTCATATCACTCATGTTCAATAATCTATGTGCCATGTTACACAGAGCTTCTGCTTTTCACTGCTACTTGCTTTTGGGCTGCTCACTTTAGCATTTATTGCATGCTATACATTTGTTAAAATACTTTAGGGAGATTTTATTTTTTTTATACAAAAGACGGGTTTGCAATACTTCTTATGTTCTCACCTAAACAACTGAAGAATTTAATTTTTCTTTTATGCATAAAAACTACTTAAAATCAGTTTAAACTTTGAGGCTAGTTATTAAACTCTTGGCTTAGTAGTTAATACAATTCACATATCTGTTCTTGGCACAAGGCTTACATTTTTCTAACTACATGTTTACTGTAAAAAGCAGCTAATATTCCCTAATAAATGATACATTGATAATTATCTAGTAACATTATTTCATGCAATGCATCAGCCTCATAGTGTACCGTAAAAATACAGTATACTAGTCAAACAGTGTAATTCCCATCTTCAAAGACAATGGAAGTTTATGGAAAATGTAATCTCCATTAGCAAATAAAAAAAGAGGAAACTGTTGATAAGGAATTTTGGTGCCAAATCAAAGCACTAAATTTGTTTACATATAAAATGGAAGAATAAGATGTAACATGTTAAACTTGTGGCCGTGAGGTATTGAGTATACTGTGATAATTTGGCATGACAATATAGTTAGCAATTATACTGAAGAAGATAAATCATAGACTCATAGAATGGTTAAGGTTGGAAAGGACTTTGAAGATCATCTAATTCCAGCCCTCCTACTGTGGGTAGGGACACATCTCCCCCACTAGACCAGGTTGCTCAAAGCCCCATCCAGTCTGGCCTCGAACACTTCCAGGGATGGGGCATCCACAGCTTCTCTGGGAAACCTGTTCCAGTGCTTCATCACTTTCATGGTGCAGAATTTCTTCCTAATATCTAATCTAAATGTACCCTCTTTCAGTTTCAGGCCATTGCCTCTTGTCCTGTCATTACAGACCCTTGTAAAAAGCCCTTCTCCAGCTTTCCTGTAGGCCTGCTTCCTGTATTGGAAGGACGCTATTAGGAGTCTTCTCTTCTCTAAACTGAATAATCCCAGCTCCCTCAGCCTGTCCTCACAGCAGAGGTTCTCCAGACCTCTAATCATCTTTGTGGCCCTCCTCTGAACCCACTCCAGCAGATCCATGTCCTCCTTGTACTGTGGGCTCCATAACTGGATGCAGCACTCTAGGTGGAGCCTCACCAGAGCAGAGTAGATGGGGAGAATCACCTCCCTCAACCTGCTGGTCACACTCTTTTTGATGCAGCCCAGGACACGGTTCACTTTTTGGGTGGCAAGTGCACACTGCCGGCTCATACTGAGCCTCTCGTCAACTAACACACCCAAGTCCTTCTTCTCAGGGCTGCTCCAAATCTGTTCTCCGCCCAGCCTGTATTTGTGCTTGGGATTGCCTTGACCCAGGTGCAGGACCTTACACTTGGCCTTGTTGATCTTCATGAGGTTGGCGTGGGCCCACCTTTCAAGCCTGTCAAGGTCCCTCTGGATGGCATCCCTTCCCTCCAGTGCGTCAACCCCTCCACAGAGTTTGGTGTCGTCAGCAAACACCCCACTGTCCATGTTGCCAACAAAGATGTTAAACAACACTGGTCCCAGTACCAACCCTTGCGGAACACCACTCGCCACTGGTCTCCACTTGGACACTGAGCCATTGATTGCAACTCTTTGAGTGTGACCATCTAACCAATTCTTTATCCATTGAGTGGTCCATCCATCAAACCCATGTCCTTGCCCAAGATAAACTTTAAAAAGGAATGAGTATGTATAATTATTGCTGTTTCTTGATATTCTAAAACCAATGTTTTAGTTTTTTAATCTTTGAGAAACAACCACATGGAAAATCTTTGTTTTCAAAATGCAAAGAGCATTCTGTTTTGAAACAAATTGATTATTTGTGCTGTCTATCACATTTTAGTTGATCTACTCTCCATCTCATCTTTGAAGTTTAAGATTCCAACATGATCATGCAAACCAAAAATGTATTGTACTCTTCCTGCAAAGCCTAGAAGTCAAACAAAATGCAGGCACATTTTAAAAAATGCTACTCCACAGAGAAAACTGTCAAATCTGGGGGGTTTTTGCAAAGAGAAATTTTATCTTGACCCGTAGATTACTGAATGGACATGCACTTTCTTAACTTCATCATGTCACTTCTAGGTGCTCTGTTTTCATTAGTAAGAGTTGATAGGTTTCCTTTCTTGTTTTCCTTCCTTAATTTTGTGGGATATTTTCATGAAGAATCACATTTCTTTTATTTGGAGGTTTACTGTCAAAAGGAGTATGTGTTGATGACAAGATTTGTTACCATGTTGAGTAAGTGTCAGGATCAGCATGTTATTGAGAATTACTAAGTTTGACTCTGACATAACAACAAACATATTCTTTCTGAGTCTGACCAAAATACAGTACAACACAGCACAATTTAGAAAAGTCTCATAATTTCAATCCATAAAGCTGTAATGGCCACCTTCTTTCCTGTTGGTGGCCAATGTAACTCACATCAGACATTGAGAAGAAAATTCAGTGAGCTCCTTAAATTATTGACCTGCAAAATTGCTACTTCAGTAAAATCAGTGCATGGTAGAGTTTACTAAACTGATCTCTTTCTATATATTTCAGGGTCATCAAAACACCAGGGCTGACCAGGATAAGCCTTTTTGCCTGCATGCAGTCCATGCATTGGCAGATAAATCTTCAGGATTTCAAGACTTTTGTCAATTTCATTCTCATTATCTGGAGTATAAATTCATCAAAAACTCATCTGTCATCCATTGGATAGATGTGTTGCTCTCCTGTAGCTAAAAATGCACTGTTTAGCACATTGCCACTAAAGATACCAAACTACATGCTGATGCCAGTGATGTTGGACTTGGACAGCACAGAAGCATCTGAAAAATGATGTTTTTACCACTAGACCAATTCATGGTCTTACAGATAGAATGACAAGCCTGTAAGAAACTCACCAGGAGAAGTTATCTGAGATTACCCAGACGATGCAGAGTTGATTACAAACCCCCATATTTCTTGGGTATTTGGCCTGCAGATTGCGTGACCTGCTTGTTCTCAATGATTCTCTCCAAGCACATTTTGAAGTTCTGAGGCAGTGGCTATCCAGCCTCTAACATTCTATGATTCTATGATTAGCAAAATCACTGTACCACTACACAGTCCAAGGTGGGAGGATCAATTCTGACTAGCAGCAGCAGAGATGGAGAGATCAGGACAGTAGGGGGAAATAGAGGGAATAAAAGGATAGAAGAGGGCACATTTTCCTTCTTAACAAAAATCCTTCAAAATCCAGACGGCTTTGCACAGTAATCTATAAATTTCCAGTATGTGTCACAGTCTTTCTGTTCATGTTGTCAAAGACTCTCTGACAGCTGATAAAATTTAAGGCAAGTGGTAGCTGCTGTGCATTACTTGTTCAAAACGACAAAGTGTGAAAATATGATGAGTGTAGGAATTCATAGGAGGGTGAAAAAAACCCCACTTCACTGTTCTTGAAGTCTGTTAAGTAAAATTCTCCAAAAAAAGGTGCAACTAAGCAGCATTAGTAACTACAAACTACAGGTAGATACCTCACAAGTACTTTAGTACAAATTTAGTCTAATTCAAGCATTTCTGGCAAGGTTTTATAGTAAAGCTAAGCTGCTTTTGGAATTCTCTCTGTTGGTGCTCTCTGATGAAGAAGTAAACCTCTCATCCCTCTCCTTGGGAAACAGTCATACTGGGTAGCATTCTTGTAAACTCACATACTGCTTGCAGCTTGTTCCTGCTTTTAGTTTTCAACCTTGTTGGTGTCTTGATAGCCAGCAACTAAAGTCACCTTTGTTACATGGCAAACATTTCAAATCAATGTAATTTTTAACCTTGGGATGATGGCTGATTTTACTACTCTTTTCCTGTTCTGTCTTCCAAGAATAAATTGGGGAATGCAGCCATATACTTCTGCAAGATTATGCAGTTTGAAGCTCTCAGCAACCTGAATAAATGATTATTTAAAACTTTCTCAGCTTCTTCAAGCATTTCCTCCCTATAGATGCACTGGGTCGGTGGTGAGTTAAGCCAGAGCTACAGAGCGTCAAGCAGAAGGATGGGAATTAATTGTGACTCAGTAGTTGAAAGCTGCTTTAAGTAGGTACCTGCCAGGGGAAGATTGGCTGGGAGAAAAGGTGAAAACACTGTAAAATGAATAACTAAGCCAGTTACTGAGTAAACATTTATTGTGGGTTTTTTATGAGCATTCTTTTTTCTTCTTTATATCAAAAGTTTTGATAAGATGATTATCATTCTAAGATAGAGAGCAGAAGGTGTAACTACAAGGGATTCAGGTAAAAATGCCTATCGTTAAAAATGTCCAGCTCTTAAAATTTCAAGGTTTCAATCCTTATCACTTTGCTTGGCTTTAATTATTAGAACAGAGTCTAAAAACGTTTGCCACAGGCTGAGTTTTATTTGAAGGTTTCAACTGAAAGTGTTCATCCCTTTTTCAGAAAGATGTTAAGTATATAATGTTATTTTACTCATGTTAAAAAAATTATTATTTATCTAAGAAGTTCCAATGTCTTATTGATTTAGGTCTTGGACATGAAATAAGTCAGACCTGTGTGTATAAGACTCTGACATTAAGAATTTGCTTTTAGTCATTCCTTGGGAGATTTTCCCAAATTTGTTTAAAATATTAAATTATTAAATTTTTCAGTTTGCCCCTGATAACAGATCTGGTGTTAGAGGTTGTTGCCTACATTTCCCCAAGAATCTCTGTCTGTTTAATGAGCTCCATCATGGGTTGGAAAGGCACAAGAATTTGCTTCCCTGCAATTACTCCTGCAGGCACTCGAGGATGTGTGACCCAGCAACTAAAACCACCTGCAAAGAAACTCCCAGTACTTTTCCTAATGCCTTCCAGTTCCCTGAAAGAGAAGAAAGAAGCTGCCTTATGTTAGAAGGGCTTGTGGGGAGTGCTGGAAGGAAGGGGGAAGTGGCAGAGGGAACAAGGGAGGAGATACGAACTGCAGAACGGGGTTGAGTACAGCACCCACAGACTTCTAACCAGACTCAGGACTCCTGAGTTTCTGCAGGCTCCAGCACTGGAGCCAACAGGATCTGATATATCTTCGAAGCACAGCCCTTACAGAGCCATGCTGCTGCCATCAGTTCCCTTAAATAGCTTAAGGATACAATACTATCAGTTCCAGGTCCAAATGCCACCAACAGCCAAACGCAGAATCAATAGTCCACTGCTACTTCTTCATTGTATGTGTTTGCATTTGTTTAGTTTCTAGCTTGCAATTACATTAAAAGAAAACTGATTTTAAATACACAGAGGTTGAGGATTCATCTTCTTAAATCTATGCAGTTGTATAACCCAGTGCACTAAGGCAATTGGAGTTTCTGTTTCTCAGGGTTGTTAGTTTCTCATTGCATCAGGAGAATGAAATCCGAAATTAAGGAAATACTTAGGACTTCCAATTAACTTCTGAAAGCTTGATGAGTGCTAAAAATACTGTGTGGAGCAGGAAATAGACCAACAGGCCTATGGTTCATTGCTGTGTTTGTTTTACTCCTTTGTGTATTTTCTAAAGATGGACTGATTGCTCTGCTATATTTATTTAGAAATGCTACATACAAGAAGGAAAAAAGCATGTTACAGCAGAAAAGAAATAATTTCCCATAGCTTAGTGGAAAAATAAAAAATATTATCATAAAGTCATAGGGAATTTATACATTAATTCTACGGTGACTATTTAAAGAAAGCTGAAGCATAGCACTTTTTAAAAATAGCTTATGCATAATTAACTATTTCACCTAGTTTGGTATTAAGCAATTCTTGATTGTAAAAATTGTAAGATGAATTTTTTCTTATACACTAATAAAATTTGAAGTAAGTCAGCTTTAACCTTATTTTAATGGGGTTAAAGAAATTTAGAGTGATGTGGGAAATGTGTGTCTGATTAAGAAGATTTTTGAGAAACCAGGGAATCGATTCCCAAACCACAGAAACTCATTTTATGCATATGTAATTCTTCTGAGTAATATAGATTAAAACCTGTCCAATGAAGCTGGAGGAGGAATCAGTAATGTCAAAACCAGGTACTTAACTGCCCATTCCCCATTCAGCCTGTCGCTTGAGCTACTGCATTTCTGATCCCACATGAGCTGACCAGGCAGGAAAGCATAGCTGAGGCTATTGCTCCAAAAAATTTTGTACATATAAGCTCCAAAATCATGGATTGCAATCTATTGTGTAACACCAAGAAGCACCTGGAGATTTTAATTTAATAGAAAATGGATTATTCCTCATCTTGTCCTGCATCAATGGTGATTACTATCTGTGGGTGCTGCTGGGTATTAGAGACCTGAGGTTCTCTGATCAACAGCTTCAGGGCAACACAACCAAACTGAACATAAAGAACAATCGAAACCATCACTGTGGATGTAGAAAAGGCAAGTTCAGAAGGTAGAGCTTAGCTGTGAATGTCATGTCCCTGCCCCAACTCAGTGATCAAAGACATTCCAAAACAAGTGCTAAATGTCTGCAAGCTGCCAAAGAATTTGGGTGCAGTATTAGGAAGAAGATGAAGAACAGATTATACGTCGGTAGCAGCTACTCCCTAGTTTGATGAGGATGGATTTAAAAAAATAGCTGGGAAGATACACAAGCCTGTTACACATCCACAAAAGATCCTAAAGAGTAGTGGTACAATGTATAGTGTGTTGCTCCAAGTTATCATTTACAGAAAATACAGCAAACAGGAGGTTGTAGGGTAAACAGAAGAGACAATGATGAAAGAAATGGTGAGTAAAAAGTGGAGAGGAGAGACTAGGAGGGAACCACGATACAAGGGCAGCTTTGAAAATGGTAATTTCCTGCTCTGAAGCTAAAAACATGTTGCTAGAAAGACATATTACAAGAATTAACAGCTTTTGGCATCTCTTTCGTACAATGACTCCAGGAGAGGAGGCGACACAAACATAGTAATATGGAGGGAGCTTTTGTGTTTGTCATGAACAAGAGACATTTTTGAAAAACAAAACACAGTACCTGCACTTCTGACACAGCAGAGTTGCAACTTACTTTGGCCATCCCTCTTTCTGTGCCTACTCATGACAAGAGGTTGGAAAAAAGCTCTTGAAAAGGAAACATCAAGCTCTGCATGACCACTTTGCCTCAGCATCTGGTGTCTTGGAAAATGCTTCTTCAGCCAGTTCTCTTGGCTGCTTTGAAGATGCAGTGATGTTCAACTGCAATATGGTTAGGCTTGCTTCCCAGATCATATCTGCACTGGCCTGTGGAGCCTCTGCCTCCAAAGTACTGGAGGTAGATGGAGAAACTGCTCCGAACGTGTACGTGGCTGGAACAGACTCGCACCAGATGGCCATTCAAAATAGCAGTCAGGAGAAAAGTGTCACACTGAGCAGATGCAAGTCTTATCCTTGAGAAAAGTCTTCCCAGCTGTCACTTTCCTCTGACTCATCTTCTAGAAGAGCTGTGTTTATTTCAGTCAGAACCAGTATTAAGTCACAGATGCCACATGTCAGACCAGTTCACTGGGTCTCCTTTGTGCTTGGGGTGAGGAGAGTACTTTGGGCAACTAAAGTTATTCTTTGCTTAGCACATGCAAAGTCTCAGCTTTCTCTTATTTTCAGTTGCATGATTACTAGAACAGTGGCACACCTTTTGAGGGACTTATGCAAATACAGGCAAAATTATATCAGATAGAGATTGCTAACAATGATGAAGAGAAACCCCTTGATTTTAAGGAACATTACATCAAACCAGAACCTTGGCTTTCAGTGCTGGATGTTAAAATCTATTTTAAACAGAAAGTGGCTGAGATCTTTACAGACTTAATTATGTGGCACAAAAAGTTCCTTTGAGCACCTGCACCTGTATGAAATGTTCTTTCAGGTTTTCTGCTCTTGAGAAAGCTTTCCTTCTTGATGTTTCCAGAACCGCCTTTTTCAATACTTAAACCACGATTTCTTTGTGCTAAAACTGGATAACATAATACAATGTCATGGAAGGTAAAAATAGAACTGGAGGAGGTTTTTCTTCATTTCCTGCTAATTTCCCCAGCAAATTCTGAAAGGTTTACAGCCATTTCATCAAACACCAGTACTGTCTCCACTAAGCATATGGTCTATTTTGATCTTCCTTCAGTTCCCAAAATAAACAGCTAAGGGTCTTTTGTGAATCTTTTCTCCCCAGCTAGAAAACATGTAAAAGCAGTTTCATCACTCCTCTTCCTAAGTCCCAGTTAATCTGTGCCACAGAGGAACAAGTTTCAGTTCCCACCTTAGGCTAGCCCACAAAATGCTTTACGTTTCTTTGCTCCAGCTGTTAGACTGTGCCTCCATC
>NW_009717577.1:0-28913 GCF_000703405.1 Apaloderma vittatum | reverse complement strand
CCTGCTGCTCTCCTGCAGTTCTTCCTATCAGTTCCGACCATTTTACTGAGGCAGGAGATTTTATTTACCATTTTCTTGTCATAAGCTTTTAACCACTTTCATTAACAAAACTCTCTTTTTCTCCAGACAATATCTTTATGCTACTGAAAATTAAGGGTTTGGGCCAATACTGTTCAGCCAGTGGACCAGCTCCAACAATTTCCTTAGAATTCATTAAACTGGGAGGAAGTTCAGAGGCATTTGCTTTTCTTTGGAGATATCAGGATCCTAAGATTTCTCAAGTTAATTATTCACCATATCGACTTTTCCAGGGTGTCATAAAATAAATAAACAAACAGCAGAACAAGAAATGTGGCTTCATAAAGCCTCAATACCACATACAAGAACAAATCTCTTTGTTCTTTTTTTATTAATTTGATGTATTTTTCCATGGCGCTGGACCAAGTTATGCAATAAGAGGAAGGCAGTCAGCATTTTAATTTTTAGAATACTGCATTGCTTTGATTCTTTGGCATCACTGAGTAAACCTGCATGATTTTCATACAAGAAAACATCCTGCTTGTAGGTGGTCAGACACCTGCTCCCCAAGCTAGAAAGGCAGCAGCTGTTGTCCTTAGCATGCCTGATTTGAAGAAAGTAGTATGTTGTCTCTATATTTTCACAATGTCATTTTTAAGGCAATGTTTGTGTCTTGCTACCATATGAATTATTGCCTTTGACAGGAGAAATAAAAATTTAATACAAGACTTTAACAGGAAAACTCAAAAGACATTTTTTTGAAACACGGGCTGAAGAAGTCAACTGCTTTGGAAAACTGAATAAATTCTGTTTCCAGAGCTACCTTCCTGTCCTCCAGCATAGAAACCCCAGAAGCCTGTATGGAAGTCCAGCTTTTCCTTCCTGAGTCAATGATTCTACCATACTTCAGGTATTTCTGTTGAAAAGTCAACTGTATTGGGTCTGGTTGGGATGGAGTATGGTACATCACCATATTCAGATGTCAGGATGTTTGAATTCTGTGAAGAGGCTCATCTGGAAGCAATGTATATGTTTCAGTTCTTTGTAGAAAATGCTTAACTCTAATTTTTCACGAAGGCCCTTTCTCTTGAAATAACTCATCTGCTTAATATTAGGCGTATACTTGTTTGTCTTACTGACTTGAGGCTATACAATATACAGTCCTCTGATGCTGAGTAATTTATGTGCTTGCATAAATCAGTGGGCAGCCAACAGAGGACAGACTGGATGCAACAGTTTCACATAAGCATTCTTCTTTTATGGTCAAAAGATCATGGAAATGAGCTCATGCTTCATGCCTTTGAAAGTCCCTTTTTCTGTCATCTCATGAAAATGCAACGGCTTATGATTATTTCCAAGATTTTAAGTGAATTATTTACAATCCTCAGCATAGAAAAACTGTGGAATTTGCTATCTTCTCCAGTATTTGGAATGAAGGTTATAAAGGTGACCACTGTCTACAATAGTTCCTTCTCTCCTTTCACCCCTCTGAAAGATTTAAATGTATGAAGGCTGTGTAAAGCCTGAAGAAGTCCTAGTCCTGTAGGAGAGTGAAAGTCTAATGAGAAAGCCATGTGTCCTGCCCCAACTAGCAGAAATAATTCTGTAAAGGAAGAGTTGCCAGACTGTAACTGTACATTTCCAAGACCCTCTAGGACACTAAGAGTGTGCTGAACTAAAATATGCTCAGCAACATCTCTTCTTGGGCTTCTTGAGTTATGGATGGGCCTCCACACTGAAAGCAGCTGAGCTAGCTTGTCCTGTTAGCATACAGAAAGAGTTTTTCATAACTGCATGGAAAGTGTAAGCACACCCCCTATCCCTGCCAAATTGCAGAAAAGATGTGATAAGTGTGATAATACAGGATAGAACATTTGCATAGGTGTGAATAATGCAATAGACAAGAGGTAAAAAAATAAAAATGAATGAGTACAAACCAGAAAAATCCACATTTTCAACCCTGATCTGCTTGCTTATCATGTACCAATGCTTATGGTTATACTCAGGGTAAGGAGAGACACTTTGCTAGGTAAGGCATACACTGAAGCATAGATCTTTCCAAAGGTCCTTTACCAGACTGCATTCAGCAGATTTCAACAGACCATCCTGTAGCACAAAAAGTGCCAAGAAATCCCACGAGCTGAACTCAGTGCAGCTCCCCCTGCCCAGCTCCCTTGCTGGGGGTGGCACAAGGAGTTTTTCAGGTTGTGAGGACTGGCAATCCCACCATGGGGAATACCCAAGCTCCCTCCCCAGGCAGGATGCTGGGCAAGGGCAAGGGTGCCTGCTTGGATGGGGTGCATGGGCCCCCGTGGGGAAGAGCAGCGAAGAAAACCCAGCCACAAGGCAGCTTCTGGCTTGGCAGCTACAGCAACACCAACGCGGCAGCAAGGTGGGTGAACAAACATATTGGCAGGATTTGTTAAAAAAATGAATTGCCTCAAAACGTTTGCATGTGTCGGGCCAGACTCTGCTGATTTTAAAATTCTATCCAGCCCTTCACTTGTAATTCATTGCTATTTTCCACCTCATGTTCGCAAATGGTAGAGATCGTTCATGTGCATTTAAAGGTCTTCCTGTAAACTGCATGTTAATCCTTTAATTCTTGAATTACATCTTAAAATCAAAGGAGTCAGAAAGAGGCAGAACTCCTCAACCGTTTTTTTTTAATTTAGAGTTGGGGGTCAGAATTGTTACTAAACCCAGAGATAGCTGAAAACATCAAAAGATTTATGAAAAAGATTCCACTATTTTTAACCAGAAAGAACTAGAACTGACCAAAATTCACTGGATTTCCCCATCTGAAGTGACAGTCAAGTACGTGAAGTGAAGAAATGCAGCTAGAGAATGATCCTGTCTTCCCCTCTGAGGCCCTCCTGTGAGGGGTGCAGACTATGTGTGATACTGATATGTTAATGCCTCGTATGTGCCTCTGGTCATGAACAGAGCCTCTAACACGGCAGGAACATCTGAACTGGGCTGACGTCGAACTAGACCACAATATTTGAGTTTTATGAGTGTGAGCAGAACAGACAATCCTCTCTGCCCTTGCTTTAATGGCTTCCTTAAAGTCTGAGAAACGACAGAGAAAGTAAACAGCAAGGTAATTAAAATGTGTATTGCTTAATTCGTCATTATGGACGGCTAAGAGTTTTTTGGACAAAATAGTTTTCCTTTAGGAAATATCTGTGCTTTGAAAAGAAAAATGGCTGTTGCAAATAGTACTTTTTTTTCTCGAGTTACTTATTCCCAAAGTCGATTTTCAAAAATTACCAAAATGTCAAATTTCAAAATTTTTAATACTAAAAATCATCTTTGGTTCAAATAATCTTTCAAAACTTCAAACTAATCCTGGTTAAAACTGTAAATGAGAGTCTGAATCAAAAAGAAAAGTCTACAAATGCTGATATACGATATTTTAGTTTACTCAAATCAACATTTTAAGTCTTCCTTAATAGACTGCTGGAATGAACGTTTGTAAGATCATGATTTTTCATTACCATTCAAGCTAAAATCTTTTTTTTTTCCAAACATTAGCTTTCCCAAGAAGAAAGCTACAGTTTTCCCATCGTCTCTGTTCCTCATGAAGGTTAATTTAACAAGTGTATGATACACTGATTTCTGTCAGCAGATCATAGTGAGAATATACTGTGGTAGAAATGAACTCCATCTTCCAATCTGAATTATCTTAAGCAGCTCTGTTAATATAATAGGCTTGTGGGCATATATTATACAATGACACAAGGTCTAACCTTTCCCTTTCAAGCAGTTTCTCATTTCCTGACTTCAACAAACATAAGAGAATATCACATGGTAAAAGAATGCTGTGAAAAGTATATTGAATCATCTGGCAGTATTTAAACCATGAGATGACATTTTATTTTGCTTATTCTACATGGAAACTCCTAACATCAGCTCTTGTTCAAATACATCAGTCCAGGCTCTGCTGTTTCTTTTCAAACATTCTTTATTCCCGTCTTGTTCTTGTTATATCTTTTTATCTCTTAGCCAGAATGTGCATTTCTGTGAATGTCTAAAACGAAATAAACACCCAAATTCTGAGCTTTTAATTTTTCCTTCTGAAAAAAAGAAAAAAATCTGAATACAGAATTATCTAACAGGACTATTTTTTTTATTTTCTCTTTTTTTTTTTTTTTTGGCCTCAGACCACTTCAGATTCAACGATATGTTAATAACATGCACTCCATAGTTGCCCTAATACTTTAGGGATGCTCTAAGGGAAGTTTCAATAGATAAGTGTCAAAATAATGATATTATTTATGTTTAAATCAATTGATTCCTGGCAAAGTGGGTGCTATGATCTGGAGACTCCATCTAAAAACACAATGCTTCTTGGCTCAGTCTAGTTGTACACCTAAAGCTGACCATTCTCCTAAGAGCTTTCTTGGAGAAGGTCCAGAGCTCTCAACACCTTGAATGGTTGAGCCTCAAACACAGAGTTATTTCCCAGGAGAGGCAGCACTTAGTAAAGCTATAAAAGAAACAATTCAGGAAAAAAAGTATGTGGCAGCATGAAGAGAAAAGAAAATTAACAAAGCACAATAATACCTCAGTTGCATGACTCTAGAGACAAGTAAACAATGATTACAGCCAGCAAGTAGCAACTGATTGCTGCCATTTGAACCCAAGAGAAAAGGCTTTGCTGTTAGCAGAAAGGGTCTAATGACAACACATATGTTTTGAAACCCAGAAAGGACTATCGCATCTTCTAGTCTTACTTCTTTCATAGCATAAGCCATAAAAGTTCATGCTCCTCCTTCCATTTGGTAATGACTTGTATGCTGGCAAGAGCAGTGTGCTCCCCAGAGGCAACTCCAGCCTTAGTCCGAAAACTTCATCAGGGGAAGAAGTGTGTCTCTTGGCCCTTATAACCTTGTTACAGTCCTTCCATTCCAGCAAAGGTTTACTAGCCCACATGCACTCCAACACGAACATTACGTTATCCAGTGACATATAATTATACATGACAGCCTGTGATTCATTTCTTGCTTCAAGTGTTCCCAAATGTATCTTGGTTACAAGCCACCGCTGATGATGACAGCAGCTCCCAGCTGGACAGGACGCTTCAGGAAGGCACTACTTCACTCTAGCGCACATACTGCAATTTGGGAAGACCCAGCCTGGCTGAATATTAGTTTGTGGCAGCTACAATACCTCCGTCCATCATTTCTGCCTAGAGAAAGGTAGAGACATTTGAATGTCATCAAAAGCTGCTGTTTATCTCAAAAATCTTGTTTCAGATTCTTTGTAGTCACAAGGGGAATTACTTCCTACTTCAGCTGACTCCATGGAAGACACCTTAGGGCTAGGCTTACTCAGGGACAGGGGGAATATGAGATTACAGCATTAGATATGGTATTAGATAGGCCAGAGCACCATGACCTTACTGTGTTTTTTAGAGTTGTTCCCAGCAAGATTGGGGATTGCTCCAGTGCATATAAAAATACTTTTTTTGTGAGTGTAAGAGGTATAACAATTAATTTCCAGCAAAACAGAAAGAAACAGCTTGGAGAAGAGGACATAACCACATTTATCTACAAGACAGGTTCAATGTAATCATGTCTGCAAGTTTTCTTGAATGAATTTTCATTCTTTTTGTTAATAGTGTCTCCAAAACTTACACTGTTTCTTTCTAAGCTATGTAAAACAAAAACCTTGAAACAAATCTGTTCATCAGATTATGAATAGCCTCTATGTAAGGTGCATAATAATTTCCAATTTTTGTTGCAGAAGGCTTTGATTCCTTCTTTTCTTAGAAATATAGGAAAGAAGTAAATTGCATCTGTAAATCTGCACTTTTTATCTCAGAGGTGTAGAACTCCTTGCAACTGGAGAGGAAAGATTGCTTGACGAAACCATCAAGGAAAATAATTTTCAGAAAAACTCCTTGGACTACAACACTGACGCCTGTTGCATACAATACCCTTGCATGGTACAAGTACAAGGACATCCCCCCTGGTCTCAGATTATGTTCCATCCATCCCACGTTTTTGCAATAGTACAAATTCGGAGTTTGTCCCACTCTTCAAAAAACTTTGATGAGAGCTGTGCATGCACAAGATGAAATTGTAAATGGACACAATGGCAGCTGAAAAGAAGTTCAGGCCCCAAGGGAATTTTCCTGAAAGTCGAACAAGAGGTTTCATTGTTCCTGTGCAGTACATATCAGAGTAAAGCCTAGGAAAAAGTTGTTCATCTCTCAGGGAGCAAGTGCAGACTTTCCAAAGAGCAAAAGGAGGGCAATATGGGGAAGAAAAATAAATTGATTAATTCAAGGCACAGTTAGACGTTTTTGCTCACAAACAAGAATTGATCAGTCTCAAAGCCTGGGTGCTCTGCGCTTTGCAGCAGTTACATTGCCTATTTCAGCAGCACAAAGACGGTTGGAGGCTTAGGTAACCCTGCCTGACTTCCAGTCATCCTAGTTACAGCCCAACAACAACCATGCAGTGTCTGCGAAACATCCAGGAGATGCCAGACAAATTATCTCCAAGGTTATTCCAAAACAAAAGAGAATCTTTAAAGATATTTTATTATCCATAAACAGTTCTGAGACAGATAGCAATTTAAGGAAGACAAGCAACTTCAGAAAGCGTGGAAATTCTGAATTCGTGCCCAATATTAAAATAGCTTTTTAATAGCCTTGCCCTTAAAGAGGAATTAATGGATGTTCTTTCACATCTTTACATAAAGCCAGACTCTGGCAGATGTGAGATAGATTACTGCATACAACATAAACAGTATTTGGTCTTTCATCTTGGCAGTGGGGAATGTATATCTCTGTACTTGAACAAAAGACCATTTCTAGCTCAACAGAGGATGTAAACAAACCCAGTCACCAGCCATGCTCCAGGAATCTGCAGGAATACCTGGGCAACCTTTCTACCAAACCCTGAAAGCCAAGCTAAGGGGCAGATGGGGAGGGGAACACCACAGCAAGCCCGGGGTAAGATTTGGCCTGAGTACCAGGATCCATCAGTGGTGTTTGCTTTTGTGCAGGCTGAGGACTGCCAGCCCCTGCCCAGCAGAGCTCTTCAAACTGTAGCTAGGAAACTGCCTCCAACACGCTAAAAATACAGCCCCTGTGCCGGTCGGTGACAGCTTGTTTGCAGGCGAGGGGGGAGACCCTGGATCCTGGCTTCAGCAGAGTGGGAAGATGGCCACCAGCAGAGCCCAAGCACCCAGCACAGGTTCAGTGTTCCACACTCGTCAGGGCTGCCAAGGCCAATCCCACTCCTGCCTCATGTACCACTGCCTTCACACAGGTGCTGCTGACCCAGATCACAGAATCACAGAATTGTTGAGTTTGGAAAGACCTCTGAGATCACCAGTTCCAGCCTATTACCCAGCATCATCACATCAGCCAGACCACGGCACTAAGTGCCACATCCAGCCTCTCCTTAAACACCTCCAGGGATGGTGACTCCACCACTTCCCTGGGCAGTGCATCCCAGTGCCTGAGCACCCTCTCCATGAGGAAGTGTCTCCTGAGATCCAAACTAAACCTTCCCTAATTCAGTTTCAGGCCATGCCCTCTCGTCCCGTCACTGGTTGCCTGGGAGAAAAGCCCGACCCCCAGCTGACTACAACTCCAGCAGTGGATGCGTTGCACCCTGCCCTAGTGAGAGGCCATGTCTCCTGCTGACCCCTAGTCAACAGGAGATCGTGCAGAGCAGATCCCATGCACCTGCTCTTCATGGGAGGAACATAGAGCAGGATCTCAGGGCTCTTTCTCACGAACAAAACTCATCTGGTGCCAACCAAAGTTTTCCTCGAGCACGAGCTTTGGCTCCTATGAAGCCAATTCCCAGCTCTCTTGTCTGTACTCTGGGTCACCTGGGTTGAGCATCTGGACACCAGAGGAGACATTCACCCCTGGCTTCACCACTGCCAGCAGGCTGTGGGTGATGCGAGGCCTCCGTCCCTCTGTCAGTAGGCTAAAAATGTGCCCTGGGGAGTCCTGTGGCAGCCACACATTCGATTTCCAGATAAATACATTGATGGTAGAAGCTGATTTCTTGTTCCAAACAAACCTGAGCAACGTAATATAGTGCTGGAAGTTGGACTGGGTGTGGTCAGGAATGGAAGGAAGGGTCCACTTGGGTCATCAGCCAGTGAGATACGTCCTGGCTTACACTGAAATCTCAAGTCTGTGGTGAAAATCTTGCTAAAATGTATGCCCAAAGAGAGAGATCATTTATTACCAATTATTCCCTGATAGTGCTGTTATGTGCATTGTGCCAAGCTAAGGGTAAGACCTAGAGTAAACAATTACAGGGCTGTGCACAGAGATTTCACTGTCTCCAGTTTCTGCAGATATCTGTGGCTATCCCTAAAGTCCCACCCACATACCAAGCACACACATTTGCAACACAGGAATATTTGTTTTGGGGAACTGTGCTTTCACAGAACAGCAGGAGCCCTGGGCAGAGGAGTAACGAGGAGCTGTATGTGCCATAGCCACAAAGGTACTTTTGATGAACTGGATCTCTTGCATTTGCACATTTAAACATAGTTAGATAAAAAGAGTAATTTTCTTTAACTAGAAAAATCCACACCTCATGTGTAACATTAGTATCCATGGAGATACAGCACAAAAAGCTATTCTAGTGGTGGTTTATGACATCTTCATTCAAAATAGCAGAGAAGCACCAGCACTAACACCGGTTTAGTTGCTTTGAAATGAATCGATTAATGTGCTACACCACTCTGTGCACATAAATGCACGCAGCTACAAAGTCAACTGCACTCCTTCTCCCTCTGTCTTCAGGACTTTCTTCTATGCCTAGTTCTCGTTTGTATTAGTATCAATAATTCTTAATATATCACCTTACAGTAATCAATGGAAGTTTAACATCAATCTGTTTCAGCATTTCAGTTATTGTTACACCCTGGAATGAGCCTGGCAGCATTTGGGTGAGATCTGGGTTTGTGGGAGCACAAAAACGGGTTTGCAAAGAGGGAGTAGGTAATGGAACACCAGGTAATTATTTAAAAGGTCACAGATTGCATACGTTTATTTAAGACACAGCATTGGAACAAGAGAGGGGCCTATTTAGTGTTGTCTTTCCCTTTGTATTTCCTCTAATATCCCGATGCCTTCAAGCTGTTAGTCATAAGAAGAGCTTTATTAAAGTTACTGAAGGTAATATAAAGGAAAAATTAAATAGAGTGACCTGATAGAGCAGGAGCTGGCAGAATTTTGGAAAGCCTGCCTGTTAATTTCCCTTTGAAATCTTGGCAGGCGTGCAGAGTGCCCAAACCTGCTCCCACAGCCTAGTTGTCGTTCCCCATCCCGTGGTGGCTGCCTTTATGATACACCAGCTATGGTCCAGAGATTTTTATGGGTTTTACAAAAGGCGTTGCACAACCTGGAGAAAAAATACATAAAGAATACATTAACTCTTGTAGACAGTTTTGCAGACAGCGGCTCCCCCAGACAACCACATGACTGTTTACAGTAAACGATATCACCTCTTCATCAGGCACCTGCCTAAATCAAGACTGGAAGCCGCATCCTGGGGCCCCTCAGCAGTGCAGAACCTTCTGCAGGCACCAGCTTTGTGGCTAGGTTCTCCCTTAACCTGTTGATAAGCAGCCTTTTTAACACTGTTTTCTGATGTACTGAAAGGCTCTACCAACCCCAGACAAAGCTGTGTTTGAAAACACCTTCATTTTTCTCAAAGGCTGGACATCTTCTTGATCCTTCATGTCAAATCATGCTTAAAAGCACAGTTGACAACATGTGTTCGATTCTTTGTATTTGAGATTAACTGAGGAGGAGTCTAAAAAGCACATTTGAATTGCCCCTATAAATCTAGCTGGCATTTTGCCAGGGTGAAAGTAATAGCTCCTAGTACCCTTGGTGTCAGTGTTGAACTCAACAGTCCTGCCTGTGGGATCAGGTCGACCAAGTTCAGCACCCACCATAGAAAGTGGTTGTCAGCACCTTGTTTGTGCAGTTGCTCAAGGTTTGTTCTCCAGTGGTTCGGGTGCTTTTTGCTGATGAGCCGTGAGAGCTAGCACCTTGTCTTCACTGGAGAGTGTGGAAGCTGCACACTCCTGTGGATACACTTGTTACGCCACTATTGCCATCAATACAGTTGCACGGATGTCAGAAACCCTCTACGACTCTTGCACAAGTCTAACCAGGGAACACAGATGCAGACCAGCAGCTACTCCAAATGTTCAGATGCCATTTCTAGTGACACCCTCCTGAATTCTTTTGTACACCCGTTCTCATACCTGCATACACATCAAAGTATACTTTAATGCATAATGTTTGTAATATTCTTGGAATAAATATCAGCAAGACACATTAATTTATGAAAAATACAGTTTTCCATATGTTGCTGACTCCTTCACATTCTCACTTTTAAATTATGCATATATATATATATACACAGTCTTTCCCCTACTTTTTAATTTGAGCCCTTCTCATGTGGATGTCCCTCTTGTTTTCTGTTTCCCTTTCAGCACTGTTCTCTGGTATCCAGCTGTAACACAAATCCCCCTCTTCCCAAATCCTTTCAGAGTACTTTGTATTGTGGGTAGCTTTGGGCTTTTTTTAACATGATCGTTAGGAAGCCTGAGTACTCTCTCAGCTTCCTTGGTAGCGATTATGAAAATCTCTGAGGCTGGTTGAGGTAGGTCCATCCCAAGAAATATAACTGCCTTCCTCCTCACTCTGAGCTTGAAAACCAAATATGCATTGCATAGGTAGTGACCATTTCTGCAGTCATATACCTATAAGCAATATCTGCTTCAAGAATCAGAGGCAAGGGCTGACTGAGTGCAACTCCTGAACAGACTGGGTAATGGATTCTCAGCGAGTGCAGGATTTGCACACCCTTGGTAGGTCACACTTGTGTTTCCTGTGCAAACACTGCCCTTGCAACATTAAATACAAAACCAGTTTTTCTTTGACATACAACACATAATTTTTTCAGTGTAATTCCTGAAAAATGTAATCATCCATGCCTCAAAGTAAGACTAAAGAGGTTTTGTAGGATGAAAGAGAATTATTATAAATAAAGTGACCAAGACATCTTCCACACAGTAAAAAATAAAACAAACATAAAACCTTGCAACAATCAAACACAAAACAAACAAAAAACCAAAACAAAGCAACAAAAAAAACCCACAAATACAAAAACAAATAAGCCAAACAAAAAAGATAAACTAAAAAAAATATCTTGGGATGGGTGAGTGTCCAGATGATACCTTTTTTTCCCATATAAGATAATATAATTATAGAGCAGCTGCAGCCATCTCACAAGACATATTCAGGACAACAAACAAATACTTTGCAATACTGGTTCCCATGGGGCAAACTGCATCTCTCTTGGCAAGAAAGGCCCCACACCTATGGCTTGGGGACATGATGGAAAGAGGGATATATTGCACACCGTGACAGCCACAGTGAAATTGTGTTGGCCATGACTGATTTGGAAAGGAACTGTGTCATTCCTTATCTTGAATAACTTCTCTTATCTCACGTATATTTTGCTTTATCCCTGAAAGAAAACAGTGGAAGCTGGCAGATGGGCCGGAGCGCAGTTGGCTATCCTGCTTCAAGCAGCTGCAGTTTCTCGCGGTCTAATTTTAACTGAATCACAGCACGCATTTGTAATTGAAACCAGTCATTTTACTTTTAGGGTATCCTACCCTGTCAGGACTGAACATCTACTTTAATGACCTTCAAAATGGTCTTCAAGTCTATGTAAAACCACCTTTTCCTGTGCCTGTACTTCTCTTTTTACCGGGTCTTCCCTGCAGAATTCTAACAGTCTTACTCAAAAATATCCCGAACAATACGTAGGTTTTTGATTCATATGACTCTACTTATTGCTAAGTATTTTTATTCCAAATCCATACCATTTCAATAAAAGAATATGACTAATAAATACAGGTTATCTCCAACATCTGTCATATGAAAAATGAATTGATGAACTCATCCATATTTTTTGTGGTTTTCCATACACCAGCCAAGTTTTGGCTTTCAAACTAAGCAGAGATGTGCCAAACATCATTTAAGTCTGTTCAGCAGTATATGAACGAAAAGCTTATACACCTTTTCTTTTTTTGATTAGACTCTATTCATAAAGTTAAGTGATTGACCTAAAGCTCAGTTCACTGAAGCTCAGTTTCTCACCTGCTGCTTATGAGGCGACTCGTTTTGGCTTTCAAGTTCTCAACCTGGACTAAAGGTTGCAGATGGCTCTGCTGATGTTTGTAAAACATCAGTGCGTGATCTGAGTATTCTTGAAAGTGACATGACTGAAATCATCATCAGCTTTTTCCCACACAGCAAGATTTTTAAAATCAATGCTTCATCTACTTTTTATAGCAAAATCCAGGAAAAAAAAAAGAAAAACATAAAACATGCAAGTTGTGACTTGCAAGCTTAGTTGGTTAGTGTGTGCCTTCTCCCATCAGGGCAAAACGAGGGTATTTACCTACTCAGTCCATGACAGTTTCTATATTTAAAATTAGTTTTACCAACTTGGATTTATAATTTACTTTTCAGATATTGTATGTGCAAAAAGGGCTAGGAAAAAAGTTGTAGAAAGGTGGCAAAAGAATAAACAGACAACTATTAGGTTATTTGAATTTCCCTTCAAAACATTAATGTTAATTAGTTACAGTTAATTAAAAATTATGATAAAGACATTTCACTGGCAAAGAATATTGTATGCTGTTTTATACTAAACTTCTGGACAGAAATGTCTTCAAATAAAGCTAACAGGGTTTAAATTATGAAATTGTAAAAGCAGTAGGAAGTTTAAGAAAACCAGCAGTGAATCATATCTTCCATTTGCACTTTTAATTGCAGATTTAAGCAAACGGAGTCCTTGCAGTATCAGTGATGTTACCCTGAGAAATTCTGTTAGAATTTAGAAAACCAGCAGTGTTTCAGTCAAAACACTGCAGCAGTATCAAAAATTGAAAAGAAGTTTTACTTTGTTCACCAGAGCAAGAAAGGATTAGTAAAGCCTCAAGGCAAATACATGTTTATTCATAAATCCAAATTATTTGAACTGAAACAATTACGTGGTAGTTTAGAAGCACTAATCTCAAGCCAAAGTGCTACAATGGTGTTGCACTGCAGATTCATTAGCTGGCACTAAACTTCGATTAATCGTGTTCAGGGACCAGCCTTCGTCAATTAAAAATGATGCATGTCCCTTTGTCTGAATTACTGCTTGTTTCAGGGTCAATCCATCCGTCCAGAGGGAAACTAATCCATCCAGCTTTTGACAAGAACTTTTTTTAAAAGTTATCTAATCTGACTGGCCAACATCAAGCAGGAAGGTTCCATAATTAAATGTGTATTGATTACTATAACCATGGCTACATTTGTTGCAGTCTGCTGTGCTATGGATGGGGGTGGAAAAGCCCTCCTGTTGTTCATTTGGACATTTTTCCCTCCCTGGAAGAGTCTCTACTATCCTCTGCTACCTATCTTCTGCTTGATAATTGAGACGGGGAAGCATCCTCACGCCACAACTAATTCTAAGTTTTTCAGCAGATGTTGGAAATTGGGGAAAAAAATGTCTATCCAAACGTTGCTGTCTTTCCATATACTATGTGAAGGGAAAGGAGGGCAGACCTGCAGGTCTGGATGTCATGGAACAGGCAGTGACACAAAAATGAATAGAGCATGAAATTAAATTTTAGAACTTTGTGCAGTGCTTTTTACTGTGTTGATAGTCAGGTAATGAAACTCCTCAAGTTCAAGGTATCAAACGAATTCTATAACCCCACATACTTAATCCTGGAACTCAGTCAGGTAATGATTAAACCTGCCAAAAGAAGATCCCAAAGAACGTACTTAGATTTGACAAAGCAGTCAGGAGTCTGAAGACATTTTGGACTTTTAAATAGACTGGAAATGTCTGGTCCCCAAGAAAAGGAGCTTCATTCTTTTCTAAAGATCCAGGAAAGCTGTTTGCTGATCAGGGAAAACATCTGCTTGACGCCATCACTAGAGGAGCCCAAACAGGGCTTTTGGAAAAAAGGAAAGGGCACTGGTTTCAAAGTTCACAGAGTAATTTTGAAATTCTTGTTTGGATAAGACTGAATGGGGATTTCTTTCTTCTTTCGTTTTTTAAAAAACTGTGAACTTTTATTTAGCTCCATTTTTATGCTCTCTTCATTCTCCAGCCAGTGAGTATGCTTTCATATCAGAGACAGAAAGTTTTTAGAGTTTAAGTAGTCTTCCACGAGAAGATTCAACAAAGCTGGAACTTTTCTTCTTTATTCAGTTTCAGGTCAGGTAGTCTTTCGCAGGAAAACTTCTAGCTACGTGATCCAGTCACACATCTTTCACTGCACATGCAGCTTTCTCTCTCTCTTGAACTTCAAATTTATTTTATTTACTTTTTACTAACGATAAACAGAACCTTTAAGGCAACTTTCTGTAAATAAATTTTGGGAGATTTATGACAAATGTAAAACCATGAAAATATAGCAGAGCTGATCCAAGATACAGCATGGGTTTCTTGAAATAGCCATCTTGTTCATATAAAAGTTGCAGGCTTTATTTGTTCATTTCATTTGGACCATCTTTTCCTCAAATAGCTGAAATGTTACTCCAGCAGATAATAAATCAGCACATTTATGTTGATTCTCTTGTCTGGTTGATCACATTCTTGGTATGGTATGTATTCCTGCAACTATAGTGATTAAATACATTCATTGCCCAGGACCACGAAAGTGAAATTTCATCCTTGTTTGTCATTACTAAAAAATGCATCAGTTAGAAGTACACTTCAAAAATAGTGACTGTTTTCTCTTCCTGTAGTTTGCAAAGTATATCCAGCAAGTTTGGGGTGATGTAAAGTCATGCACAAATAACTTCTGAGCTGGATTCTCTCATACTCCATGTTTACTGTCACCAAGGGATTAGTTTCCAAAAAAAAAAAACCCTGTGAAATTTGTAGCATTTCAACAGCACATAGCATGCATGTCAGTGAAATGAAATGCCAGTGCATCCAGCAGTGACATGCCCCAGCTGAAAATGCCTTCTGTGATATGCATTTTACTCCTCTGAAAGCCACACCAAATGTTATAAGAAGCTGAGACTCTTTTGTTGCACGAGGCCAAGACGTTCCTATTAAGCAGTGTTTTTGACACAGGATGCTAAGAAAAAGCTGAACAAAATGCAGGGAGTTTTTTACTGGATGCAAGTGGCTAACCGTTGCTGTTTGTGTTTCTTCTGTATTTGTGTTTCTTCTGTTTCTTCTTGCTAGATATATTGGCACTGCCCTGCATCTCTGGATAGGTGTAATCCAGTCATTGACCTGAAAACCAGAATTTGACAAGGAAGGTCACAAAACTGCAAAATGTTCCCCAGTGTTAGGGTTTTCATTCAGTCACAAGCGAGTTGAAATAGGGCTTCAGTGGATCTACTGAAGCAGCTCCTTGTTAAAACTAATCTGAGGAAGCAAATCAACCATCTGAATGGTGTAATATGCACTCACAAAATTGGATCCCTTCATCAAGAGACACTTTTTTTCACTTATCTGGGCACAGATCTGTATGCACTGCTGGCAGCTCTTCCCCTTATGTGCTCAGAATGGGCTGTCCATAAATGAAACATGAACTTCAGAGTCTGTTCTCTTCAGAGGAGGAACTGTGACTCCCTGAGGGTTTGCCGTGTGATATCTTTGAGCAAAAGCCTCCGACTGGAAGGATCAGGCTTCTGCAATAAAATTTTTTAAAAGCAATAAAAGAAAATTTACAGTGGTGAGATGATTTAGGAGTTTATGGGGAAAGGCGTAGCTCGGCATGCCAGGAAGCGCAGGCTGGGCCTGCATGGCATGGCATGGCATGGCGGGGCTTTGCAGCGGGGATAAGCTGGGAGAAAGGAAGGGCGGTATCTCCCGGAGGTGCTTTAAAATAAGATCCTCAGAGCTGTAGATTTGTTACAGGAAGAAGGAGGTTTTGATTGTATCACATCCAAGTCTGTCCGTGGTTTAATCCCTCACTGTCAGGACTCTGGCTCCAGCCATCCCTTCCTGGAGGAGGTGGTGTTTCTTGATGCTCTCAGAACAAGGGATGGGATTCAGCCTCACGCCGTAAATCACATCCCCGGGCAGCTCCCTTCACTGGCGTGCCTTGGGAGGCCCTGGCCCCGCTGCTGCCAAAAGTGCTGCCTGAGCGGCAACCGAATGGTGAAAAGGCAACGCGTGGCTGGGAATGCCTCAGTCAAGGCCACCACGCCGCTCATTTCAGCCTCTGCTGAGAGCTGAGAGAGCTGCACTGATGGCAAGAGGGGTGCAAAGGAGCAGAGGTTTTGGTTCTTGGCAATTGCGATAGCCGGTGTGCTCACAGGGCAGGCACTTTCTTCTGCTCTGCTGCAGGTTTGGTGGCTCTTTTCCCTTTGCTTGCTCAAAGGGAACGTTTCCTGTTGCAGTGTTGCTTCAGACAGGAATTCCTTCATTTCACCTTATCTGTCTCCAAACTATAGAGAGGTGGCAGAAAGGGTCAGTGTGACATTTTTCAGCGTGAGGTTCCTTGTTCTGATGACCTGCTCACATTCTCTGCAGATCCTTTGCCACCAAGACAGTCACCCGTGCTGCATGCAGAACACCTCCTCTCTACAGACAGTGGTGGGCTTCACAAATCTGTCTGAATTAAGTCTTCCAACACCTTTGCTAAGCGCTGTTATCCTATGTCTCCAGAGGAACTTTAAAACAGAAAGAGATTAAATAACTTCTTCAAGGTCACATAGCAAGCATGTGACAAAGCTGGGAAAAGAACATGAATTACAGCAACTCACCATCCTTTGTCTCCACTAGCTTCCGTCTTTTGTTGTTATTGCTATTAATAAACGCAGACGGTATTACAGCAGGCGCAGCTTCCAATGAGGTGCGGAGACCATTGCTCCAAGCACTGTAAAATTGCAGGTGAAAGGATGGCCTTCATCTTGAAGAGATTGAAATCCAAAAATAAGCCTTTCAGATCCCATCCAACCTTGAAATTTTCACTTGCCAGTCACTCAACATTTTAGAAATGCAGCTGTCTGTACGAGAAAAAACATGTGACCCTCCTATGTAGGGGAGGCAATGCGCCAGGAACACAAGGGGCACTGAATTTCAGCTTATCTTTTTTTCTGTCTTGCATTGAAAAGCGCTCAAAGCAGACAGAATTTTTGCTCATTTCCTGCAAATGGAGCTGAGAGGGAAAGTTACTGATAGCACTGACTGAGAAGCAAACACACAGCTAAGCATGACCATGCTCAAAATTCAATTTGATAGCAATCCCTCTACCAGCCAAGCCTGATCTAACACCAATATTACAGTGTGGGGTGCTGCCAGATTCAGGCCTGGCTGCCTTTACAGATCAGGCACAGGTTTCTCTTTAGTAATGAAACAGCTTTCAAACTTCAGACGTGAGCGCAATGTGCTGACTCACTGCCAGGTATGTCATGCATAGGACAACAATGTCCAGGAATTGTAAGAATCTGGATTTATTTTTAAACTTATTTTTATTTAACACTTCTTAAATGCAATAGCAGTAAGTTTCTGCTTTTTTCAATTTCAATTCCTTCTTTTTCCTGAGCTGCAGGCTAAGTGACCAGGCAATAAGTAACTCCAGGCATTGAATTTACAGGGAAATTGTTGCACTTTTCAGGTGGTTAAAGTCATTAACTCATACCTTATTACAGCAGCTGAGGCGTGCAATAATCAGCCCCAAAAGTACTGCTCTTTAGATCTTAATGCTCAATTAATCTTCTGGAATCCACATCAAGAAACAAAGGAATGAAACCACAATAAGAAGAACCAGGGGAAGAGTTATAGTGTTTCTTTTATTCTTTGATTTCAGTCTTGATTTATCAGAATTATAAATAATTCAGCAAAAACCCATGAAGGTCAAGCCTTCCTGACAGTCCAGATAGTTCTATTTCCGTTGACTCCAATAGGCTTAATTGGAGAGGGCAGCCATGCGGGTCAAATGAAAAGTCCATCTACCCAAAAGTGCCCACCAGTGGATGTCCAGGAAACAGTATACTCATCAGGCAAGCTGAAGGGGGTGATTTTTCAGGATATAAGCACCTCTGTGAAGCTAAGATGGTGTCTTTCTATCTAATATTCCTCAGTGGACTTCTGTTCCATAAGGGAATATTCAAGGCCAGGCTGGATGCATCTTTGAGCGACCTGGTCTAGTGGGAAGTATCCCTGCCCACAGCAGGGGGGTTGTAACTAAATGGTCATTAAAGGTCTCTTCCAACCCAAACCATTCTATGATTCTATGAATCCATCAAATCTTTTCTTGAATAGGTCTATAATGTTATTGTCCACAGCATTTTGTGACATGAAAACCTATTAATTAACCTTGTGGAATAGAATCACAGAATCACAGAATTGTTGAGGCTGGAAAAGACCTCTGAGATCATCAAACCCAGGCAGGATACCTAGAGGTAAGTCTTTCTGTTTGTTCTGGGCTTGGCAACTGACAATTTTCTTTGACAGCATGACTTTCTCTTCAGCTCCGTATTACTGGGACATAGATGAGAAAAACTACGTAGCAGTCATCCAGCCTCCCAAGATCAATGGTGTTCCTTTTTAAAGGTAACTAATGCTGGGTTTTGGTGTAAGAATATTAAAAACATTTATTTGCAAAGGAAAAAGGAATAAAACAAAGGGCAAAATGAACACATGCATTTTGCACAGGCCTACAGAATAGGTTTAATGTCTGAAATACTTAGCAGAAAGCCTTTACCGACAAGCTACACTTCAAAGCAGTGCAGGCATGAAAGATTCAGGACAGGGCTCAACCCCTTTTACTAGAGCAGCTGCAGAGGAATGTTATCAATGCAAGCTTGGGAAACAAATATGCAACTCTATATTCATGATCCAAGTGCAGTGCTCCTGAATTTTCCTACTGCTTACAAGGCCAGAGAGTGTCTTTCTAATGCCTTACTCCGATCACACGGCTATGAATCTTAAAACAGTGTTTCTGTCATCAAGCCCACAATTTCTTTTAGAGATAAAAAATACTCATGCTAATTGGGAATTTAAGAATACTCTCTTAGATGCCAAAAATCCACAGTTGAGAGAGACAGAGACAATGTTCTGCTTTGTTTTTAAAAAATAATATTTTAGAAGGAAAATGTAATAAAGAAAGGCGCAAAATTATTTAAACAAATGGAAAATCAAGAAAGTTGACAGCATCAAATATCATGGTACAGTGGGAAGTGAATAAGGCAGGAAACAGGACATGAGATAAAATCTATAGCAAAAAAAGATTAAGGACAAAACAAAATTTAAGTATAACTAAAATAAAAGAAATCCTAACAATAGTTTTAGTACAAGAGGGCAGATGTACTTAATAAATATTTCTGGCCTTGTGGTTGGGAAAAAGACAGATTTATACACATGATAAAATATTTTGCATACCAATTATAACCATTTCTAAAGAAGATACTAAGCAGCAGATTCCAAATGAAGATTTAATATCAACAAAATCAGATAACTCCCATGTATGAATTTTAAAAGAGCCAGACGAGGATCTCTTTCATATTCCTCATAATTTCTAGTAAGTTTTGGAACACCTAGTAATTGCAGAGGATTAAAAGAAAGCTGACTTTGTGATAGTACATTAGAAGTGTAAGCAGACAGCCTGAGCAATCACTCTCCCAACAGCCTGCTATCAAAGGCAGTCCAACAGCTACAGTTGGTTTCTATTGATAACAAATTTTAAAAAGTAATAAAAGAAATGCCAATCAACAAGCATTTATGCAAAATACATTTTGCCAAATTAACCTAGTAACATTTTCATGGGATTACAGGTCGGGGTCATCCTTTTTACATTATACATTGCTTAGTATCAGCGCTGGGAGGTGAGGTGACACAAGGACGTGTCTCCAGAAGGAAAATGCTGGGGACTAGAGGAATTCTCTGGGAGAGCGGGCATCAGTGCGGAAGAACAAGATGTTCCTATGAGAATCAGAGAGATGTGTAAATGGGCTACAAAGTCCATTTCAGGGTAATTAACTAAGGGAAAGGCCACTATCAGAGTATCAGGGTTTGAGGCAGAGGAAGGGCCATTCTAACACAGTACCAGGTCCTAGTGTGCCCGTCCCAGGCTGGGCACGCTCTTGAATACAGCTTTGGGAAGGGTATTGAGGGAAACCAGTATGAAGACCATACTTGCAAGTATGGTACCAGTTGCTCCAAGGTTTTTTAATTGCTCCTTTTTTGTGGATTCTGTACGTGCTTTGGGTGATGAACACACAACAATGCAGTATTATCAGGATTTTGCTCTTTTACTAATTTAGTTCAACACACACTGTTTTACAGCTGATCTTTGCATGTGGTTAACGAATACTGCGTAAATCTATAAACTCTCCTTTGGACCAGATGTGAGAAGATGCTATAGTTTGTGTATCCCACAATGAACAGAGAGGAAAGCTATTTCATGAGATCCAGTCCAAGCAGTTCCCAGCAATTGCATTCCCAAATAAGTGTTGATTAACACCTATTTCATGCACTGTCTATGTGCATAAACTGTGTTTATATTGTAGAATTGAAAACTTACTTTTCATTTTCTACCCACTACCAGACGGCCAATTTTGGGAAAAAAATTGCTTAATAAGTTCTAAAACATTCTTTTGCTTTATTTATTCAATCCTTTGTTCATTGTTAGTTTTCCAATATAGTACAGAAGTACAGTCTTTCAAGTCTGGTTTTAAAATAAACTCAATTTCTACAAAATATGAAGATCCTTTAAGATCTACAGTGAAGTAGCAAATGGATATACCATTTTCCTTTTGTCAGAAAGTTTCATAATCTCTGTGAAATAATTATATATGAGAGAAGGAAAATTAAACCTCAACTGGCCAGTGCTTGCTATAAACAGAGCTGATTTCAGC
The DNA here is from genome assembly GCF_000703405.1 of Apaloderma vittatum. Lineage (NCBI taxonomy): Eukaryota > Metazoa > Chordata > Aves > Trogoniformes > Trogonidae > Apaloderma > Apaloderma vittatum. The sequence goes on along the minus strand of NW_009717577.1, from coordinate 7,993 downwards.
TAATACTTAAATTTTCTAGATGTCACTTAGTCAAACAAATGTTTCTCCTCCTTTAGTCTCTGGATGTTTTTACAGCAGGATTTTAAGAGGTGCAGAAGGAATATAAACGTAGTCACCGCGCAGCGTTTGTCAGGTATGCAGGCTGGAGATTTAAGATGCAAAGTGATGCAGCCTCGGCCGTTGATATCAGTGAAGGAAGTGTTACCCTAAGAAAATGCGAGTCAATGAATCTATCAGCTGCTTCTGACACTCCGTTCCTCCCTCTATTTCCTGCTCATTCCCACTCCGCTGACCTCTGAATCCCCTTGTTTCCTATCTTGCTGACTCCTTTTTCAGCATCCACATCACGTTATCTGCGAGCATTCTGTTGCTGGCCCTCCTTCCTTATTTTCTCTTTCTAAGAGATCATTTCTCAGTGAGAACCTAATAACAATGAAGCAAAGTGGGAGGCAGGAAATGGTGCACAACTATAAAATATTAATTAAAAAAATCATTATGAACATACATGTTGGACTGATTCTTGCAAATCCCCAAAGGTGAGAATATCTTTACGACAACTTAGAATGAACTTTGTGGGAACAGCATTTTAGCAAGGACTGAAGAACTAAGCTGGTTTTAGAAATGCAGTTTGATGAATTAATTTATTCAATTTTTTAGTAACTAAAGCAGCTGCTGAAAAACTTCAGATTTTTGGTAGTTTGTATACAGTCAGACCATGGATATTTTGAATTAGTAGAAAAATGGCTAAAGTACTTTATATTTTAAAAATATATTTTATCATTATATTTTTTAAATTGGCCTTTTTAAGTTATAATATTTTAAAGGCAGAAATAACTTAGAAATTAAATCTCCACAGAATCTTAAATAAAGCTTAAGTTGAACACTACTTAGATACAAAACAAAATATGTCCAATATATTCTTGGCACTAACTAAAATGTGCTCTATGTTGCTGAAATACAAAAGAATTCTGCAGATTTAAAAGGGACACAGTTTGAAATAGTTCCCTCTACTGCCATAGCAACTGGTACCTAAAACTAATACAAATGGAAGAGATCAGCCAAACTATTTAGTCCTTTTCTTTTGAACAATCACTGTCAGAATTTCCCCCATTGCAACCACTTGATTGGGGTGGGATGTTTCCCATCTTTATGCTTCTTTAAAATAGCAGCAGCACAGAGAGACACTGGTCTGAATGGAGCAAGTGTGCTTAAAAAGCCCAGAAATGTCAAGCAGGAGTGTGAAATGATAGTTGCTTTGTGGTATTCTGGTACAGACATCGCAAGATAGAAATATCATTTTATTTATCTAGTCACATTTTGAGACCATTTAACAGAAGAGTTTATCCTAAGTTGGGGGTAACTCTTTAAGAACTCCCAAAAATAAAAATGCATCATGTACAATCCCCTTCCATCCATCACCGGTGCCTATGTCTGTCCCCAAACCTGTTTTATGAGTTCCCTATCTTGCTGCATCCTCCTTCTATGCCCTTAACCAAAGCCAAGGGGAAAGCTTTGCAGTGTGCCTGGGTTACAAATGTGGGTTCCAGGGCAAAGCACAGCCCAGACGTGACGGACTTACTGGGAGAGCTCCCCTTCAGCAGCCCCTCTGCTGGGGTGTCCAGACAAGTGTTGTGGCTGGGAAGTATGAGAAGAAAAGCTGTCTCCTAGAAATACAAAAAGGTGACTCAAACTTTTCTTGACCTTTCCTATAAATGGAAAGATAAAACCATTTGTGGCTGAAACTGTGGTTAGAGCAATGTAATTGGTATGTGCTTTTTCAGTGTCATAGTATCTGTAAGTATTCAGACTGATGCACCATTTTTTACTTTTTTTTCCCCACATAATTGTTTTTGCTAAGTGGCATAAACTTACTCTGAATTTCAGCAGACATTGCCATGGGAAAATAAGACACGCCACCTTGGCACTGATTAGCAACCCTGCTAGTCTGGGACCCAGCCTCTGAAGGGGGAAAATTACAGAAAACTGAAGGAGAAAAGTGCAAGGATATTTTCTGTTTTGCCAAGACCCGTTTTCTCTGAAGGACCAGCATTTTAAACCTCTCTACAACTTTCATCACCATTAAATTCTCCTAGTCCCATTTCTATCCTTTTAGCACCGGAGCGCTAACAGCGTATTGCAGCTGTGTCCACAAATTCAGTCCCTCTCACACCAAAAAGCGCAGCTTCTTCTCAACTTTAAACTTCTTGCTGCCTCCTCACAAAATGTCCTAATTACCTTGCCTGGTGTAGCTGGTATTTCATATGCAGCAGCCACATTCCCTGTCCTCTCCTTTTTCAGCTAAATATAGAATGAGCTATTTTGCAGCTCTAAGGGCAGCCCAGCAGTGTGAGCGGCAGCTCCTCGACTGCCCACCGTGTTTGAGGCGGCTACTGTGCCGATGCAGTATCTCTGCAAGAAGAGATGCCTCTCTAAAGTTTCCTCAAGATCCATTTTCTCAACAGGATCCTGTCCTTCATATGCATACATCAGCTAAGCTGGCCAGCAGAAAGCAGGAATTCAGTTTCTCCCCAGAAGAAAGGAGAAGGTAACCCTTTGTGGTGTGTGGGACCATGGGCCAAGCCTCCGAAACAGCCGTTTCCAGGCTCTGAGTGCACCGACAGCGATTCTGGGTTAGCACAGAACACTTGGGCAAGAAGTATCTACTCTCACCGAGAAAGGCATTTGATAAATGAGTATTTTGCAAAACAAAGTTTTGCTGAGAGTTCACCATTCATCTCCCTAAATTGCACCAGTGTAATTTTAACCTGTTTGAATGCTGGACCACATCAGAGGTGCAAGGATCACTAGTTATCTGTGTCTGAAAATCAGGAGCATGTAAATTGCTTAAGGGATTTTTGCAAGTTTTTTACCTTGGGTTTAATTAGAACTCCAAAACCGTACCTCTCTGATTGATGGCACTGATAACTTGATTTAAATGTATGCTATGAAGATATATAGTCTCAGGAGTTTTACCTGGCTTTCACTTCCATTTTGGTAAACATTAACAGAAAAAGTTGGTTTATTCTTGTCCCCTGGATGACTCAATTTTTCTTCTTTTAAGAAGTAAGATAATTTCCAAAAATAAGGTATTTCTCAAGTGAGTGACAACAGCAAGGAAGTGAAGCAAGTTCAGCTAGCTGGCACTCTCTGCCTCTGTTTGCTATGCATGCCGACTGGTCTCATTAACATTGAGTATCAACTATCAAAAGGTTTAAACCATTTGTGGACAAAATCAGGATTTTGAACTCCAGCTTAAATGTCCTCCCAAAGCCCAGTGGTGTGAATTTGAACAGGCATAAAATCAATCTTGAGGGGAAAGATAGTAAGAAGCATGTACTCGATTTTGCTTGCTTGTTTATTTTAACCTGTGATCTGTCCCTGTGCATGTGCTATAATGGAGTAGTTTAACGCAGGAGTAGTTTAATTCAGGTTTGCTTAGAAAGGAGGAAAATTTAATAAAAATGTTTGTATATACTTTATCTCAGCAAAATGGAGGGGGTTTTAAATGGTTTCAGAAAAAAAAACCAACATCTTCACAAACCACTAGCTCCTACTTCTGGGAAACTAATATTGCCTAAGTGTCAGTCATATGAACTACTATCAGCATTAAGCAAGTTTCCAGAATTTTTCACAGTTTGGTCCACAACTTGATGCCCAGCTTGCCTCACAGGATGAGATGTCCTGGATGCTACTCTCAGTTGCAAAGTCCTTGTAGAAATTGTCTCTCCTCACTATGGGGAGAGAGCCTGAGGAACCACTATGCTAGGAATGTACTTAATATAACTCTTGGTTCTTGTGGCTGTAATTTAGTGGCTGGAAACAACGAAGAGGAGCCATTAGCCAGGCAGCCAGCTCTCCAGAGGCTATTGTCAAATGCTGTGGGAACCACGGCCTGACAACCCCGTAACCTCCCACTAAACCCCAAATTCACAGCTTTACCAACAAGTCTCATTCCAGAGCACAAGGAGCTATGAAGAAGATCCAAAGTCTTGAACCTGCAGGCTGCAGACACATAGAGACAATACTACATGCTTGCCCTTTCTTTAAGCTCTTCCCCAGCATACATTTTCAGCTGACGTCACAGACAGGTAAGAGCTAGGCAGAGCTCTGGTTGAACATGGTACAGCCACTCTTGTGTCCCCAGAAGGTCATGCCAGCTGTGGGAAGGTGTGCTGGGCAGCTCCCCTGGCAATACTTCTCCCCGGCTTTCCCAGCAGGTCACCATGCAGCTCCCCATGCTGCCCGGGTGCTCAGGTTTTGTTTGAAGGGACCCCAGCTCGAGAAGTGTGGTGTGCAGCCCCATCTCCTTCCAGCGTGGGGCCAGAACACAGAAGGGAACTCTCCAGGAGTGAGCCCATGAAGCACGTCACAAAGAAGCCATAGTATAGACACAGCCTGCGGGAGCTGCACAACTGATGTCAACAAGAGAAAGATCAGACTCTGGTGCCTAAAATTACTTGCTTTAAGTTAATGTTAAACATATTGCCAAAGCATCTTACTCAATTTCAATTATGCACTGAAAGAATCTGCATTGTGGAGTTCAAGTTTAATTATATTGTCATTTACTCCAAGGAATGCTTGCGGTTTAATCGCTGTTTACATTTATTATCTTTTGGTTTACATTTTTTCCCAGATTAATAGATCATAAGATACCATCACATCAAGATTTCACATTAAGGCAAGATACTATTTTAACATTATGTGGTAATTCCTTAAAAACCAAACAATTGTCAACCGCGTCCCGCTGAAATAACTCTGTCCCAAATTCACGTCCCTGGAAGCACTGGAATGTCCTCATGGCGAGGTGGCCTGCCAAGTCACTGAGCGAGGGCTGGGGTCAGCTCTCCTGCTGCTGTAACTCTAATGGAGCTGTGGAGCCGTGCCAGGCAGGATTTTGGCCCTTCATATAACCCCCCCACCAGGATGCTCATTGCTCGATTACACAGAATGTGAACAGGCTGTGGACATGTAATGTCCTTCAGATAACCAATCCAAACCAACCAGGAGAAATAAAGAATCTGAACTGCATGTTTGGCCCATGAACACAGTCCCACATGGCTGCAGAACCCTTTGGTGTAACCAGTAATTTCCCTCACAAACCAGCCATGTAATTGCAGACTAACCACAGGACTAACGCTCATCTCACAGCAGCTCAGTTGTGCGCTGGTGCCTGATCATGCCGTCAGATACCAGATGCCTTCCCAGACAACCCAGATGTTGGCCCTGACCTATAAACGCTGGCCCAGGTAGGGAAGGTGCTTGCACATGCTGGCATTCATAGGTAGGTGCATAGACAAGGGGTGGCCAGGAGGAATTGGATCACCAGGTAAGAAAGCCCTGCATTTTCAGTACAAGATTCAGTTTATACAGATTTATCAGTAACATCAGTATTGATAATGTTATTATAGTAACTGTAGAAAAAGAACCAAACTGAAGGCATTATGTAAAAAAAATGTGTAGTCACAACACTTCACAACTTACATATAGTGAGTAAATATTAACAAGAGAGGGAGAGTGAAGACATTTCTTCTGCTCTTTCCTGCACAGCTTTTTTCATGAAAGACATTTGTCCACATTTCATTTCAGATAACACATAGGTAGAACAAAATCTCCTCAAGATGCATTCAGACTCAGCAAACTCCAGATTTCTCTTTGAGCAAATGTGTGTCATTCAATGCAGTCTCAAGCAGAGAAGAAAAATGCTGTGCAGTCAGGGAAGATATATTCTCATAAAATAATACACACAATTCTGGGCTGAGATATACTATATAATACAATACAGATAAGTATGCACATATTTTCATTAGCATGTATGAACAAAAAAGCCCACATATGGGTCTGTTCTTAGCCCTTCTCATACATGCATGAAGTTTTCTTGAGATATAATATACACCGTGCATTTGTAAGGACTGCAGAATCTGGTCATATTAGAAGCAGTAATAATGTCAGAGTTTGTGAACATTCCTCAGGTAAGTTACATACTAGAAGAAGGCACAGAGCGCTGTCATCTATACCAACACCTTACTAAAATACACATGGCTTGATCAAATCTACATACTTAATTTTTCCTTTTTTTAATTAAATGACAGATGTGCCCCGTATAAACCATGAATGTGTGTGGAGACTGTTAAACTACTCATTATAAATGCAGACATTTCTTCAGCCAGTGAATCACTTGCAAATAAATTCTGATTTCATTCTAACGCATTCTGCGTACTCAAGGATCTACCAAATATTTTCTGTGACAAACTTTCAGCTGATGGGTGCTACTCAACATTCACTGAGCGCAGCTAGTAACCCACTGTGTAGTCCTCGCCTTGATTGGATGAGAAAGAAGATTTTGTCAACAAGAAAATAAGGAAGAATGATTAATTTGCTTCCCATTTGAATTTTAAGGCATTCAGAATCATTCACACTAAAATTCACGAGACTTTGGGGATTTATTCATACCATGAAATTAATTTCAACTCATTTGTATAGAGACTTAGTGAATCAGAGACCAGTGACCAGCTCATTTCGTTAACAAATTTTTTCATTTGCCATTGTTCCTGGATATTTTGCTTGGATTTTTTTTCCTATTTTTGACCAGATCTAAAATATATATTCATATATATTTGTATGCATACATATATAAATACAGGAAATAATGTAGTGGCCATCAGAGTCAGAAAAAAACATGGTGAGTTGGCAGAAAACACCACAGTGGCCACTTCCTTGGAAATCGGGCAAATGAGAGGATGCTTTTGCGACCAAGGTCACAGTCCTTTCAGGTACTCCGCCCTGAGCTTTCCTAAATAGAAATGTGAACTTGGAGGAGAATGAATCAGATCGGACTTTAGTCATCCAAGATGTAGGCAACAGTTAGGGTGGTCAACTAGACAGTCCTTTGCACCCAGTGAAGAGATAGCCCTTCCATGGTGCAAGTCACTCCAGTAGCGCCAGAAGGGAACAAATCACCATCTGGAGATATTTATCTCCATCTATGGGGAGATGGGACTGTGGGGACAACTTAGGCAAACAGCTTAGAGAGAAGCTTAAATTTTATGTAGTTCAGATGAATCCCACCCTTTTGTCTGAGCTTGGGAAAATAACCAAGTAAAATAAGGAAGTCATAAGAGATTCAGTCTTTTTTTATTACACTTTACCAAGCTTCACATAAATGCTGGCTAAGGCATTTCTGTATCTAGAATAATAACATGAGCTGACATTGCTGGCTGCAGTTTCTTCCTTCTTTCATTCTGAGGACGCTGAACATGGAAAACAAGTCACAGGGAGGGAGGGAGGGAGGGAAGCGTGAAAAATGTGTCTCTGCAGGCAATTGGAACCTTTCACTTATTAATTCTCAAAGGACTTAAGGCAGAATCTCATGGAAGTTTAAAATCTGACAAAGCTTAAGGAAAAAAAAAAAATCAAGTCCTAGAACTTTTAAGGTAATAAATCATAGATTTCAGATTGTCTATTTCTTAGAATGTCAGTTAAGATGAAAGAGCTCGAGAAGGAATAAAATACTTCATCTTCTTTAATTATTCTTCTTCGAAGTCTTCATTCCTGTGTTTCTTCTTATTTTACCTAAGGAGTATCTGTTTCTCTCTGTGTAAGTTACAGTTAATTTGCATGGGGTCAAACATTTCCATGGCTTTTTGGAAAGAATCTAGAATAATCTCTGTGATGGACTGTCAGGAAATAATATCCTAGTGTAGCATACTGAAAAATTATCTTGACTTTATCTCCTATTAGACAGGAGAAAGATGCATCAGATCACACATCTATTACTCAAACCAATCAGCCAGAGTATCGTTCTATTACACATTCCCCTGAAACTGTAGAAGAACACCACTGACGATGCTAGTACAGCTAGCAAGTCCCAAAATTAAGGATGTATTAAGTGCAGTGTTGCTGGGGCTTCATTACACATTAGTACAAAAAACAAATTATTGTGCCCATGCTGTGAGCAGAAGTACCACCATGCAGTGGATGTGGTCTATCTGGATAT
>NW_009717576.1:61576-69048 GCF_000703405.1 Apaloderma vittatum | reverse complement strand
AGGGGGGTGTTGGCCCCCACCGGCAGTGGGAGGTGGAAAGCAGGGACCTGGTGGGCTTCCCCTGCACATGAATTATATAGATATTATATCTGTTAAATCAGCGTGGGAGGGGAGGTCTCAGAACCAGAGTGCTGGCCCAGCCCTGTGGGAGGGGAAGGTGTGAAAACACACTTTTTGTTGCCCCTCAGAGCATTAGGCGTGCGAGTAATTTTATGCTTGGAATAAAACCTTTATTCACGTCGAGATTTAATAGTTTTGTTCATGCTCCTAAAACGCAACTTTTCAGGCTGAGGAGATGGCAAATGTATTTCTCTAGTCTGATCAGCTGTGCGGCCTGAAGAGGCCTTCCCCGCTTCCATTGCTTGATTCAAAAGAGCAGCTGAGCCCGGCCGGGCACCGGGTGCGGGAATCTGGCTGCAGAGGGGGCGGCCTTAGGGATTAGCGCGGGAAGTTGGGGCTGTTACGTAAGTGGATTGGTGATTAAAGGGAATATATTGTTGTGACATATTGTCTGCATGAAAGAAAGTACAAATGACAGAGTTGCCTGCCTTAGATTAAATTCATGTCTGCCCCAGATTAGTGACACGGTCTTTAAGACACTTTAAAGCTTTGTAGCCTGGATTTTCACAATGGGGGTGGAAGCAGGGTCAGTGTTTCCGAGGTGTGAGTTTCTAGGCTTTATAGACCAAAACTACACACTTGGAAGTTTCGTTTGTAAAGCAGATCAATGTTTACATGGCTTGGTTGTTGTGTACTCAGATAAAATCTAAACTGTAGTTAACAAAAACATTGAATATGATTTTGTAAATGAAGAATGTTTCCCACTGGCAGCAGGTGATTCTCAAATGCCTCGTTTTGCCTGAAAGCCAATACGAGGCACTGCCGTGCTCTTACTTTATTCCATAACTAGTAACAAATGGGAGACGTGGGACATCTACATTATTAATGTGCCTTTTGGAGCACTGTAATAGTAATAAAAAACTACTTAGTGCCACGTTGGGGAAATTTTGTTGTCTGTTTAAAAGTGAATTTGGCTTCCAGTACTGAAAAGTGCTAAGAAATTCACTCCCATTTATTTGTTTGATGTGCTTATGAAAGGTGGCTGTTTTAATGACTGCTGTTGGAATCACATAAACTATTGTTTTGGAGAGGTCATCATATCTGGTCTCCTGGTATACACTGAAATGCGGATCTCTCAGCTCCCCTGAACGCTGCTGCGAGTCTAGTGGCAAATAATGGTGCTGGCAGGGTCCAGCTGTGGCTGCTGCTTAGCTGCAAAGGCCATGGCATAGCAGTGTCTGTCCATGGACCGTGTTCCCCAGCGTGTTTTTGAACATAAGGCTGTACGGGGAGACAACAGGGCGCTCACCGACCTGGACTTTCTCCTTTGCGTTGCTCAGTCAGGCGATTGTGGTTTCCTGCAGCGGGGAGGCACATGCACGTTGCTGCCGAGGTCTGATGTGTCCGCTTTGTGCTTTGCCGCTCTGAGCAGGGAGTGATCTTTATTGTTAGGTGTTCTTCTGGTAAAACTAAGTTGCTATGTCCTGTGTTTGGTGTTCGTAGGTAGTGCAGAAAGGAGAGGAGCTCTCAGGAAACTGTTTGACATATCAAGCCGCTGGAGGCCATTTCTGTCTGTTCTAGCGTCCTGACCGGGGTGTCAGGGCTGCAGCCCGTAGGCTGGATGCCTGCCAGGAGAAGACGTGTGGTCCAAAGCACTCTCCATGTGGCAGTTCTCCAGGTTTCAGCTGGTGACAGTGCACATGCCTTCATTGGTTCTGCATCATTTAACAAGTAAAAATTACAGATTGTCTCAATTCTCCAGCTTTTTTCTTTGTGGATGGTTTTGTTGCAGCTTGCCCTTGAGAATGAGACTCTACAGATTTGACCTCACCACCTTGTGACCACACTGTTACCAATGGTGACAAGTTTAGATGAGGCACTTTATAGAATCAGCTGGTGCCTCTTCTCGCTCAAACACCCCAATACCAGGTTTCGGTTTAGGATATGGACAGGCCCCAGGTAGTTTTGATGTATCACTTAAAATATGCATCCACTAAACTACTATAACAGTCCTTGATATGCAGAGAGTCAAGATCTGAGTAACAAAAGGTGTTTTAATAGTTGTCAAACGGCCGCACGCTTGTTCTTGTAACTTTAGGAATTTCTAGTCATGTCAGGATAAAACGTTTTCATTATTTATTTGCTTCTGAGCATGGCAGAGTTAATGGCTAACTTAGAATTTGCAGGGTTTTGTCTCCTTTTTGGGGGACTGAAAGAAAATGCTATGCAAGGAGAACTGGTAGGATTAACAATCCTTTCACAGTAATGTTCAGAGATTACTAAAATGAATGGAACTATAGAAGGCTGAATCCTCTTGCTAGCATTTTACTGACGAAGTCTTAATTTAAAGTACATAGAGAAGGAGGACCTTTAAAATTTACAAAGAGCCTGTTATTTCCCTTAAAATCAAGGGAAAATTACAAAGATAAATTTGAAAACAGCTAATGAAACTCCTTTAAAATGCAGAGATATGTAGTTCCATTGCAGAATGATTGGACCTCATATAGCTGTAAGTCATGGTCAGGCTTTGTACCAAAGGAGGCAATGTTTCCATTTTCCAGAAAACTCAAAATGAACTTTGCCTTTGTAGAAACATGACAGAGATTTCTGATACTGACGTCTTTAGGTCTAATTCAGTTCCTGTTTACTTTTGGTGATGTAGGATTAGAGCTCAACAACTTGGAAAAAAGGCAATTAATTTAACAGCTGCTTTTTTTTTTTTTTGTACCAGTTAATGCCAAAATCACCTTAAGTATTTAATGCTGTGGAATTAATTGTATATTTGTCATCTTTCCAGTAATCATGACAAGAGGATGGAGAGGCACCTAGTGAAATGAAAAGGCAGAATACAATTTCCCAAGGGCAATTTTTGTGAAGACATTTGTTTTTGCACAAGACTCTTCTTACCAAAACCACTATTGTCAATTGTGTAATGGCCTCGAAAAGCCATGGTCCTATATTTACACCTTCTTTTAAAAAGCAGCTCTCTTCCCGAGGACCTGTTAGAATTCTGGCGCGTTAGCTCAGCGGTAACAGTTCAGAAGAGATGATATTATTATGCCTGTGTATTCTGTGAGGCAGTAAACAGCACGTATGCTTTAGCTGCTTTGACGGTCAGATCTTAATTGAGGTCCCTGACAACTTTCAGCTAATTGTGTTAGTTCTGAGTATTATTCATACAATGATCCTACACTCAAAGTGCCAGAACTGTTCTTGCTTGACGCCTCATTTGAGTGTGCTGAGTTTATGGGTCTTAAGATACTCGGCACATAAAATCACAGATTTTTTTTTTTGTATTCAAGCCGAAGACTTATGATGAAATCTTGAGAATGAAATTTTAATATCTCAATTGCAGCCTGAGTTGCTCATGGCAGAAATTCGTGGGAAAATAGAAAAATATAACAAATAGAACTCATTTATTACTTCCAGAGGAATAACACTCCTTAGAGGCTGTCAAATATATATGAGCCCAGAACATATTAAACAAAGAACTGTACTTAGAAAACCACTGTCAAGGGATAAATAAATGTTCAATGTCATGACTCATGTGAATATTTAACTGGATAAAGCACAAATTACAGAAATGGCAAAACGAGGTCTAGAATAAATGTGGAAGTGATTTATTTTAAACCAGAAACAATTCACTGTGCTTTTTCAGATTGTTCTTCAGCAGCTAAACCAAATGGGTTTTGTATGAGTAGTTTTCACATGAAGTTAACTCCTGTTACAAAATGAAATCATTTTTGCTGTACTTATTCCCCTTTGGTAATTTATCCTATATTTTTTATTTTCAGTCTTTGATTATCTTTCTGTTATGAGCCATCTGAACTGATCAAGAAGTACATCCCTGGGTGCTTCAGATCTTTTGGGCCACAAGAAGGAAGAGAAAGAGAAGCAGAGGTCCATCAAGAGTGGACAGATTTCATTTTAGGAGGTTGGACCAGTGGACAGCAAGCAAGGTAAGCGATGGAGATACAAGGGGTATTATCATATGTCATACATTTCCCTTTCACTGTCTCGTTCCTCCTTGCTCTCCCACTTCCTTCTTGTACACAGATACTCCAGTAGCGATGCTGGGGGAAGAAAATTCTAAAACCTCTGTGACTGCGAGAAGAAAAGCTTTTGTACTCTACACTTTACCGAAGAGAAAGTGGCTGGTCGTCAGTGACTACAAAGCCAAAAGCCCTTTAAGAAACTCCTGCTGAGGTGCTGGAAGGAGAAGGATGTTACACTCTTTTTCCTTCAGATTTACTAAGCTTTCAGCAGCGGAAAGCAATCAGAAATAATGCCAAAGTGTGACTGCGTGGCCAGGTGCAACGTGGTCCATGCATCAAAATGGAATATTTTCTTCTTGCATACATTCACGTTTATGACCTGTGGTACCTGAAGACCTTTATCTTTAGAAACCTGGAAGTCCTTCAATTATACGCATTCCAGAGGGCATCTCATCAGCATTCCCAGAAAGCACAAGCATGCCACAGATATGAAAAAGAATTTTGTTGTGCTGATTAAATATAAGTGATTGGATTTTTCAATCAAGTAATTAATAGCAATGTTGGCTGAAATGTTCTGTGGCAACAAGAGCTTTGCCTGCAGAAAGAGCGAAGCTGTGAGTGAAATTCTGTTTCTTCTCCAGGTAGGGATGCCGGTGAAATGTTTTGTACCTTGCTGGGTCTGGCTGTGGTGCAGGTGGTTGTTCTTGATGCTTTTTGGTAGGGATCACTACCTCTGTTGAAGTCACTGATGGGCTGCTTTCAGAGGTGTTTTTGAGTGGCTGTTGTCATCCTAACCGAGGAGGTGAAAGACCTCAATGAGATATGAAATTTGTGTCTGAGATCGTTAGAAGTAATCTTCCTTTGTCTCGAATTCTGGGATTTCCTGGTGATGCAAGGAGACAGAACAAGCTATTTTGTAGATTTTACTGCAGGGAGAAGAATTGACTTTTAACCATGAAGAGATATATATTTCCGCATCAAGAGACATTTCAGTGCTTTATCTGCAAATATTGGGTTGATTTTACAGTGTTGCCACTGAGCGCTCCAGGGTGGAGATCTGACCAACGTCTGACCCACTTCAATGAAAATTTGTTGGTTTTGAAGATGTAGCCAAACCATTTGGAACTTGACTTCGAGCATGCAGCCTTACCTGCCCATGCTCCCAAATTAAGAAATGGATAGGCAGTAAGTGCTAAATAATGGATTTAGTTTTGCAGTAGTTTTTCTGAGCTGGAGGAACTGGAATTGCACTTGGGCAGCAGGGTAGTTTACTTGCAGCTTTAAATAGGAACTGTGACAGATAGAACAACTCAGGGTTGGTTTTGCAGTCTTTGCATTTCAGGTCTAATCAGTCAAGCCAGGGAATTACTTGAACGTCCATAAGGATATAGTACAATGAATTATTTTGTGGTTTAACTCATAGACAGGTAAGCCTGTGTCTTGATGGGTTTACCCTGTAATTAGCCCTGTCTACTTCTTTGCCAAAAAAAGAATGTGTGCTAAGAGTCTGATCCTGCACGTTACTGATTACCCACAGCCGTCACATGGAATTGCAGGGGCTGAGCACCTCAGGACATTGCAGGATTGAGCCACGTTTGTTCTGAGGGGCTGGGTCAGTGTCACACAGAAGGCAGCAATACCACAGCCTGCAAAACTGCAGTCGTTTCCTTGGGAAAGACACTGTAGGTTGGAGAGTCTGCTAGATGCTAATTAAACGTTGGTCCATTTCTGGTTTAAATACTAAAAGCGCTCTCAGAGATGTTTAGGCTACAAATGAGGTGGTAATATTTAATCTCAGCTGGAAAGTTCAAAGAGCAGAAAATAAATTTAATACAAAGTTATAATAACAACCTCAGGAAAGGACACAATTATGTTGGTTTCCTCTTCTGTAAAAATCCTGTGTGGGGTACAGGCAGATAAGTGCTTTGGAGGTTACAGACTCCAGTGGGGTGAGGGGACAGTTTCCATCCAATGACTGTTGAGGCTTAAGTGCTGTGAACTAGGGCCAAACAATTACTATTACTAGATGGTAGGATTATTTCACCTTTTTTTTCCCCTGAAAAATTGTTATCCTTGTCAATTGTTAAGAGTTTTCTGAGGAGCATCAGTGCTGTTACTCTCCATTCATTAGATTTTTCATTCTATTGAAGGAGCTTCGCTGCTCTAATGATTATATGTTTTTGTTTGAATTACAGCTGTTGTCTCTGCTTAATATTTCTCCATTTACAACTTGTTTGCTGAAGTCTTCATTTCTTTCCGCAAGGGTAATATAATGATACATGTCCCAGTTTTAGGTTTTTATGCTCGATAATGAAATGTTCCTTCATTTTATTTGTTGCCTTCTTCTGCATGAGCAGTCAAGTTTAGGTATGTCTTGCCTTTTGAATGTTAACAATCTGCCCAGAATTGTCTATAATTTAAAAGATGATGTTTCCTTGAATATTTCATAAAGAATTCATTGGCATTTCTGCTGCTTCAAATAGACAAAGCTGGATATGTTTAATTATAAATACTTCATGTGTGGAAGAGAATAGGTAATTATTCTTAGTGTTTGCTCCACTAAGACATTTTTCTTCCCTCTGCTATTGAGTGAAGTTTGGCAAATCAATAACAAACTGACAACCACGTATCCTAGACAAAAATTCAGGACAGTTAAAATTTTTCTGTGTTGAAATTTGAAATGTTTCCTTCCCATTCCAACTCACTAAAGCCAGGAGAAAGGCTTCCTTTGTGAATGGACAGAGGTGCCACCTGCAAGACAAACGGACAACTGTGGAAGCCGACAGGGAAGCCAAACCAGACAAGGAGGCACTTACATGGTTGTGCAGGCGCTCTGAGTAACGGGGTAGTAATAAAGGCTTTGCTGTGTATATGTGTAAATTTGTAAATTTACAACACGAGATATCCTGGGGCGGTGATAGCCAGTTCCTACTCTGGTTGAACCTGGTGTTAATTTTCCATTGATTCAAACGCAATTATGGTTATTTCAGTGAGGAGCTCTTTTGCAAAATCCACCTGTCAAGGAATGAATAAACCCAGCATTCGTTTGTTCAGTATCATGATAGGAAAGGAAAGGTGTTGTAACTGCAACAGCCAGGCAAATACGAGCCTACGTGTAGCTTTCCAAATTACTCATTAGAATGATTTGTCCATTTCCTGCCCAAACTGTGCCCCAGTGCTCTCAGCACGTGAAAATCTGCACTTGTCTCATCTGTTGTAGGTAGACTGTGATATTTGTGAATGAATGTATCTGCTTCAGTAAACACTTCTTTAAGTGTTAGCAACCTTAAAACTAATGCTTGCGGTTGTTCCCTGCCATTTTCCATGAGCTAAAAGAGTTTTTGACAGTGGGCAGCAAAAAATAATTCCTCCGTCTTCCTCATCCTTTTCTGAATTTTGGGCCATGTTGTTTTCAAT